>NW_027109057.1:636551-650418 GCF_000696795.3 Halyomorpha halys
ATTGGCGAAAGCAAAATGTCAAAAAAGAGAAGAAGGAATAAGATCTAACACGCTTGAACTGTTGTAAAACACTAACTTTATTGCGTTCGCTACATATCTTATATACCCTCGATCAGCTGATCCCCTTAGTCAGCTGACATCGAAATAACAGCTGATAACATAATAATCACTTATTATAGTTTTAACCTAAAATATCGTAAAATCCTCAATGTTCCTTTTTATGGCACAAATAAAATAATACACAATGACTTTGTTGCTCCCCCCCACCATTCACTGTTGACTGAGCCGAGACCGACTGCCCCACTGACAGAGAGGGAGGAGCTGCTTCGCTGGCCTTGTGCCTCCTCTTCCACTCTCTCCAATCGGTAAAACACTATGACCGAGGAAAGCTGCCCTGTTTACATAACTCTACCTCATGCTCTATCTGCTGTCCCCCAGGCTCCCACTTATATCTTCACTATCTTCTTCATTTATCAATAAAGCGCAATTAACCCATTATACTTTATATAAGGATCTAAATAGATTGAATTCTTGAAAAATAAGCTCATATATTTCAACGGTCCCCGCCCATAAATCGAAGAATGTTGAGTAGGATTTGATGTTTATAATAATCAGCTGGCGATAAAACAGGTATAGCTAGCTAATAAAGAGACTATCTCTGACGGGTTGTATCAAGGCTGCATTTCTTCTTGGGCTCCTAGATTTCTCTTCTTCATTACAAGGTTTAGAAATATTTCTTTTTTTTTTTTCTTAGCAGTTGTTGCACTGAGAATTTACTCCTTTTTTGTTCGGAAAAAATAATCAACCGAATCAGTATCTGAAATATTCTGATATGATCTGCTAAGTGAATGGACATGACCACCCGACTGCTTACAAAGGTTTTGACTTTTGTTTTTTGACTGAAAAAAAAAATTTGCGTGTTATTTTACTAATTGGTTTATTACCATAATTGATAAATTGTCATTCTCAATGAATAAGTCGAAGATAGGAGGCCGTTCTAACTAGGCTTAGAATATATATGTATATATTGTTGACCGTAAAGATTTAAATATAAGAAGATGGTCAGGGTTGCGGTAAAAAAAAAGAACAAATAGTTTAAAACTATTTTAATGTCCGTCGTTTCGCCCCACTTTGCAGGGCTTCATCAGGGCTAAAATGATCCAAAAAAACCGAGAAAAAATAATAATGTGATATTAATAATAATATTGTTCATAATAATAATAATAGTGTTGTAATATTATAATATTTTTATAATATCTTATTGTTGTAATATTCTCAGTTTTCTTTGTATCTTTTTAGCGCCCTGATGAAGCTCTGCAAAGTGGGGCGAAACGTAGAATATTAAAATAGTTTTAAACTATTTGTTTTTTGTTTTTTTACCGCAACCCTGACCATCTTCTTATATTTATGCTTAGAATAGGTCACACGAGGCCCACTCACGCCTATCTTATCTCAAAGCAAACGCCTCAGAGATGTCAATATTGTAACAATAATTCGATTATTAGTCTTCTTCTAGACTATCTTCGAGGAATGTCCATATTTTATAACGCACCTCAATAGCTTGGGAGTGAGCCCGAATATTTCAAAAACCCTTAGAGCCGATGATAAAACGGTAAAATTGGTTATCAGTTATAAAAAAATAGCATCAAATGGACGAAAAAAATTAATCAAATAAAAATGTGTAGCAAAAATATATAAGAAATTAAGGACAGGTGATGTTTTACACTACTAAACAAAAACAAACAAATAATAAAATATCTGATGCCTCCGCTCAAACGACATTTCTAACCGGTTAACAAATATTACATCAAACGGATGAAAAATAATAATAAAATCAATATAAGCAAAAATGAATAAATTAATGGTATTAATGACCGGTGATGTTTTATGACACTAAACAGAATCAAATAATAAAATATCTGATGCTTCCTTTCTAACGACTTTCCTAACAGGTTTACACAAAGTACAACACAAAAATTGTTTTCTGTACATTTGCATAATTTTTTTTTAATGTTTTGTAATTAATTTTATTATTTTTTAAATTGAAATTTAACTAATAATAAATATAAGTGTCAATATATTGCATTATTTATGTTTACATTAGGAATTAAGATCGCAATAATAATAAAAGAAGTATTTGTATATTAGGAATTATTATACATGATCGGAATAAATTGGAATATGTGATAACAATAACTGTAATTGCAGGCATTCTTCAGGGCTAAGTACAAACCAGATAATACCCACGTTACAATAAAAATAATAAAAAAATAAAATAGTTATAATCTCATACTTGTTTACCATATAACAAGCAGTATGAAATAAAAGATAAAATAAATATGAAAATCATACTATAACATATATGTTAATGACGAGAAATTAAAATATCGAATAAAGTTAAAAAGAAAACAACATAAAATATATATATATATACATATGAAAAACTTAAAATAAAATATGTAAGTAAAGTAATATTAAAGGACTTAAATATAGAATTATAAGTTTACCCCAGTAAGAACTCTCGTATTAGGTATGTTCCCTATACTTTATTTAAACTATAAGCAATATCAATATTATACTATCAAAAAACTCTATTCATCACACATAATTGGCTGCATACATTAGAACGATAACCTTTATGAAACTGTTTATGTAATTATGTTACCCCACTGGAAAATATCACTTCAGTCTTACTGGTAGGATTCAATTATGCGTAAACTTAAATTTATAGTAACCCTGAATTGGAGCCAACGAGATCTCATAACTAAGCCGTACATGAAAATCTGTTTTAGGTGGGCTATAAATCTTTAAAACCGAATTTGGACAGTTTCGGTCCACCAACATATCTCTTTCAGAGTTTTGAAACCTCTCACTTACTTGAATACATTTTATTAAAGTTCCAGTAAGAACTTAATAATCAAACTTACATATCTCCATGAAATTCTCTTACTTTTGATACCGACGAATCGTAATTTTGATCCTTAAAGTCTCATAGAATTTAGGCTGAAACCGAGCCATAACACTCGTAAAATAAGGATCAGTTATTGACCGTCAATACTCGAACAGATCTGCTACCTAGGTCTACCTCGACAGACCTCGAATTCTTCTATATGACTGAAAAGAAAGAAACCTGTTTGTCGATTCCGACAATCGCAATACTTACTAGACAAACGGTCTAAACTTCCAATTCACATGACTATAAGGGCTATTTGGATATACGGAGTTGAGCATTGATGCTTCACTTAAACCATCGAATTCCTTTCGTATCCAAACCTTATAATCTGAAATCCTTAACGCTTCCAAAACTTAGCCACGAATTAAGTCTTCTAAAATGACCTTAACGTTCCATAAGTTGCCGATTTGTCCAAAACCAGCTATCGATATTTCCATGATTGATGAAGAAACCAACTTCCTCTTCAATTCCCGATGATCCTCCAAAGATTGTCCTCAAGACCGTCTAATCTAGTATTGGAATTTTACCATTTGATAGATTCCCTAAAGGTCTGTGTCATACCATTCCACTAAGATTCGCATCATATTTAAAGTTGTCAGTTTTAACAAATAAATAAAAAATCTGCAGAATTCAGTGCTCCTAAAATTGCGATTTTTTTTTTTTTTTTTTTTTATACTTTTCTGCCTATGCATAAAGTCAATCAGATAAGTAATAGTGAATAATGAAAATATCCATTGTACTCAAGCATAGGAATGTATAAAAATAAAAATTGTATTTTATGGTGCACTTGAGCTCTTTTTTTAATTACAAATACAAGTTAGGTAAAATTTAAACTATAACTTTTAAAAAATATCTAATTATGGCGGAAGAAAAAGGCTTTTTTATTATTTGAGTGGTTTAGCTCATTGACCTACTATAAATGCAATATACCGATGGTCACAAGAAATTGCCTTTCGGCCTGTACACGCTATCAACGTCTTTCTTTCGAAAATCGTTCTTATTAGTTATGTGTCATTTTAGATGTTTTTTTTCATATCGATTGACTGGAGTTAGGAAGAAACCTCTGTGGTTGACGAACGTCTTTGGGGTTTGCGGTTTCTAATACTATCATATACAACTATTGCTCCTGCCATGTGTTTATATATGTGGGTTATTTTTTGTCTTAATAGCAGTTCGTAGTTTGTTTATATGGTTTATACCAGGTTGACTTAAGAAGGAAGGATAGGTTTAGTTTTAGTCCTGAGGAAACTATTTTCGTATTTATTTATGAAAATTACTTTATAGTCCATTTCGAGATGTTTTTCACCTTTCACAGATATTGTTTATAAATCTTAGAGGATAGAAATACCAGGTTTTCTTACAATGTCAGATAAAAAGTATGTCCTCATATTTTGAACATTAGAGTAGTGGTGTTTTCGCAAAGGTACACTTTTTGAAGTAAAAAAGAATATGGTGGTACCTTTATTAGAATATAAAAACTTGTCGAGCTAAAAATATACAGAAATGTCGCCAGTTATCCTTAGTGTGGTTGAATGTTGTTGGTAAGGAAAAAAAAAAATTGCAAAAAAAAAACTGGAATGCACTGTATATTTTTTTTTTTGTGTGTAATATTTTGAGAAAATTGTATTTGTTTGCGACACCCCTGGCATACGCTTGGGACATACTTGTGAACTTGGGAAACACTGTATTAGATGATATGTTTTTGAATTCAATACTTCAAATTATATAGGAGAGCCAGAGCAGTTTTTAACCAGGTGAGGGCCCCAGAAATTTCAATACATGGAGCCCTTCAAATTACATTTGGAACAACTATAGGTTATAAACAAAACTGTATTTTTTTCGTACCCTTCCTATTAAAATAAATTAGAACACCATACTTATATAATACATGATATATTTATACATCACTTATCGTCATAATACATATATATTTGTATCTCTATCACTATTTTACCTATTATTCTTTTAAAGCCACATTGGGTCGAAAACAAAATGTGAAAGAGAAAAAAAAAAAGGGAAAGGGAAAGGTTAGACAAGACCTATAGGTTCTGTTTAAAGTTTGCAAATGTAAATGAAAGAAAGAAGAGAAGTGGTTGATATAAGTTTTAAATTTAAGAAAAAGTTATATAAAAGAAATTATAGATGGGACAAAGGCAATTAGCCGGCATTTTTAGGAATTTTAAAAGAGAAAATAACAACAAAGTAAAGGTATCCTTGAAAATGACCTGAGTGGTCGAAACGTTGGAAGGTTTTAAAAAGAATAAAGTTGAGAAAAAAGGATCAAATTTGTTTTTAAATAAAATATATTTTATATTTTACAATTTCATCCTGTTTTACGATTTCAGCCGCTTTTTAAATATTGCTCGATTTAATTATCTTAAAGTTTCCTCTTCTCGTTTTAAGTTAATATTTCAATGGTGATATAGGTCCGTTGCTCCTCAGGGGTCTTAGAGGGGTGGGTCAGGCGTGGAAGGGTTGCCTTTTTTTTTTTGTATAATGATCTCCTTTTTTGGGATTGTGACATGTCGTACATCGCCCAATCTACTCGCTATAATTGTCTGTTTAAAAAGTCAGAAAGTATGATAAGTACTTCTTATCCTAAAAAATGATTTTATATTAGAGTTGGACCTGTGGCAAATACTGATAGCAGAAATCGGAATGGGCGTTCTATGTATGAAGGAATCGTTAATTGTTTGCGTACGTAACAACAGACTACAGAAGTATTTAAGAGAATGTTTATCCGTAGTTGCGAAATTCAAACATTGTGCATTATTTTAAACTAAAATATTTATTTAACCCATTATCTTTACTATTTTTAATCTTTCCAACGTTTCAGCCCTTTGGCCTACTATATCCTAACATTCTAAAGGTTTTGTTAGTAAAAAGGTGATAAAAAATGTGCTAATGTGTTTAGCAATTGGCCAATTTGTTGATAGTTAAAATGATTGAAATAAAAGTATAATTGTTTATGATTCAACTTGGGCAATATAGGGTGTAATAGAAAAAAGTGTAAAGCTGATACATCAATTTTTAAATCTTCTTGGTAATGACCTCAGGGATTCGAGAAATAAATGTAGTTAAGATAAATGAAAAGAGTAATTTTTTTTTTTTTTCCGAACCCTCTAAAACAGAAATAAAATGTGAGTTAGTAGTGCATTACTGTGTAGAAAGAAAAAGTAATTGTTGTTTAAATTATTTTATAGTAATTAATACAAAATATAATAATAAACCTGTACATTATGATTATTTTTGTATGTGCAAATGGCTCAGAAAAAAAAAATAATAGTAAAACTTATTCCTTTCTCCCGAAATACTCCGCCCAAACATCGATCATGCCCCGTCTTGTCTTAACTATGTATACTTTCACTGGATATATTATTTAATTATAGGCTATAGAGATATGAAGATAGTAGAGAGAGATATTAAAATAGCTGAGAGGCCTTTGTGGAGGTTAGCCGCAGCAACCCCTATCATTAAGGGGCGGTTGGAATTAGATCCAGCTCTGTCCCGCCTAGCTATTACCTCCTTCCATATAAAAAAACATATCTACTCTACTACCTCTAGGGGTGGGGGGAGGTTCAGCATTCCTATGTTTATTCACCATTGTTTTATTAATGGGTTTTGAAAGTGGAAGTCACCATGCTATTAGGTAAATAAAGAGTAATTTTTGGAAAAGAGAATATTTTTTTTTAATATGAAGAAGATGGTCTGGGTTAGGGTAAAAAAAAAAAATCCGATGTATCATCCCACTGTGTAGGGCTCCATCAAGGCTAAAATGATACAAAAACAAAGGCCATCTTGAAATATTAAGATAATAAGATACAAAAAGGTAAATTAAGGTAGAGTAAATATTATGTAAAAAATAAGCGAAAAGGAAATTATATACAAATAAAAGGAAGGAAGAAATAAAATAGTAAAATAAACAATGATAAGAATAAAAAATTACGTAATCTATACATTTAAAAAAGTACAGGAGACGCATATAAAACAAAATAACAGAAAAGTAGACATGATAAAACAAAATTTAACGCACTAAAGGACAGAGAATGAGGAAGTAAGTTGAGATTAAATAAAGGTCGTGAAAGTATAAATAAAAATAAAATTAATAATAAATGAATAAAGAACAAATCAGGACCACTCATGTAATCAAGATGATAGTTTTACATTAGTGACTTCGACACTAAATCGGAAGTATACAGGAGTGGAGGGGAGGTGGCCGTTAACGGTTTTATTTCTTCCTTACTTTTATTTCTATATAATTTTTCTTTTCACTTATTTTTTACATTATATTTACCCTACCTTAATTTACCTTTTTGTATCATATTATTTTAATATTTCAAAAGGTTTTTAGTTGTTATTGTATGTTTTAGCCCTGATGAAGCTCTAAAAAGTGGGGCGAAACATCGGATAATAAATAGTTCAAAACTTGTTCTTTCTTTGTTGTTGTGTTAGTTGTTCTTTTTGACCGCACCCCTGATCATCATCTTCATATTTGATATTATACGGTCAATTATCTATACATATAATTTTTTTAAAAAATAAATCATCGAAATTCACAACTTTAGTGAAATATAATAAGAAAATCTGACAACTTACCAATTAGGAAATATATTTTATACTATCAACAGTTATACATTTCTAGGAGAATTCGAGATTTTCGATATTTTACATTGTGGTAATATCGATATAGAATATAAACAACAATATCACGATATTTTTTTATCGAAATTTTCTTTAAAAAGACTAGAAAATTGTGTAGAATAATTAAAAATGGATAATCGACATTTTATTTTGATATTACCTATCTATTTCGATAGTTTACATTGTTGTAATATCGATACAGAATATAAGCAACAATATTAATATTTAAAATGACAAAAATATCAAGCAGAGATATAAAACTTTACTTGATTGATATTTTTGTCATTTTGTCATGGTATATAAGAACAATATTCCGATATTATTTTATCGAATTATCGATATTTTGTTGAAAATGACTAAAATAACATATCGATATTTCATTTTGATAATTATATATTTATATCGATATTTTGTATTGTTGTACTATTGATATGGAATATAAGCAAAAATATTCTTCTATATCAGTATTAATAACAATGTAGAATATCGAAAGTAACATAAATTTATCAATTTAAAATATTGAAAAACTATTTTTATGCTTTTTTTAAAATTTTCTTAATCTTTTTAAACCAATTATCGATATTTTGATGAAAAAATATCGAAATATCGTTGCAAATCATCGATATTATCAACAATGTTAAATACCGAAATGAATATGAATTATCAAAATGAAATATCGATTTATTTTTTTATAAAATATCGATATTTTTATTAAGCACAATATCGAAACATGGTTTTCTAATCTCCGATATTTATATTAATAACAATCTTGAATATCGAATGGAATATTAATTTATCAAAAAGAGAATATCGAAATAGTATTTTTATATTTGTCATAATTGTTTTTATTGTGAATCACTCATATTTCTGTAAAATAATATCTTACTGTCGTTAATAAATTTCCATATGAATATTATTAACAATGTCAAATATCGAAATGAAAATTAATATATTGAAACAATATATCAATATTTTGTTTTATAATTTTTTAGACTTTTTAAACAAAATATCAATATTGCGATAATATTATATCGGGATATTGTTTATAATCTACCATATCGATATTACAAAAGATGTTAAATATCTTAATGTATATTAAATTATTGAAACAAAATATCGATATTCCATTTTAAACTTGTTGTTAAATAATATTATAAAAATGTCGAATATTGAAATGAATTTGAAATTATATTTAAATATTAAAATATCGAAATACTGTTTTTAAGCTTTAATATATATTTTCTTTAACAAAACTTTTTTTATTTTTTTCCCCGCTATTATCGAAGAAAAATTATCGATATTATCGGTTACTCGATATCGATATCAAAATATCGGATATCGGAGACAAAATATCGATATTTCGATAATATCGATATCGATATCCCATCCCTAGCTTGAACCACTCAATGGTAGCATTTTAATGACTATTTTAATGTAGGTCTTTTGGCTATCTTCTTTTCAGAACCCTGAAAGGGTAATCTGAAATAATGTCCGATGAAAGGTTAAGAACTGTAGATTTGTGATGGTTAGGATTTTGAAATTATAGAAGGTTTAACTTTTGGCCAAAAGTTCAAAAAATGTGATATTGAAGTCTAATGAATTGTTTATTTGTAACGAAATAAGTAGCATTAAGGATTTTTGGTTTTTATAAATTGGATACGGGAAGAATTCGATTAAAAACACGACATTAATTCGAATAATCTTTTTATATTAACTCAGATATGCATTGTGTTATTTCAGATATTATTTTAAATTTTAAAACATACGTGGGAAAGTGCACTAAATTGGAGTTAAAATTATACATTTTTCGCAAACAAATTGTTATTTTTTCCTGTTCGTGAAAACAAAATGTAATACAAAAAAAATAAATCTGTAATAAATTTATTTCTTTGTGTTATTAAAAGTATTATTTTTTTATGATAAAGTTAATTTTTTTTTTACTTAGTAGTCTTGAGTCTATTCTTAGTAGGAATCCACTCTTGATTTAATCACCAGAAAGAGAATATTACTCTTTCCTAAAGTCTGTCACCCAACTTTGACTTGTTTTATAAAATAAAATAAGAATTATGACTCTTTGGTAGCCGAAAACAGAAACTAAATCTGAGCATAGATCTATATTTATTGATTTATAAGTGGGAGAAATATTCTTAAAAACGAACTAGGGCTTCAAAAAAAAAACTAGAAAACCTGACTGACTTTCAAGAATAAAAGCTATTGTATAATTTCTATTTTTTTTCTTAATTTTATTTTCAATAAATCTGACAGATAACCATATAAAAGCTTTTTTTTTATTTAGAATTTTTATCTTATTCTAATTGACGAGGCTATTTAATTTAATATAGATACAAGTGACAATACTATACTACACAAGTTAACCATATAAAAATAAAATTCATATATGATGCAGTTAGTTGGTATAACATAAATACATGGAAATCTGAAACATAAAGGTATACCGTATATAGAGGTATATAGACGTAGCCGTCTGGTGATATAGAATAATTCCCAGCACTTCGTTAAACTGACAAAGGCACTTGCTTTGTATTTATAAAAATGTTCATAAAATGATTATATTTAGTATATTTTATTTTATATATGTATGTAATTTTATTATTTAAATTAAAAATTAATTTAAGAAATAAAATCATATTTTTCTATCATATCATGTCTATTAATCATCCTAAATTCCTCTGAATCTAAACTACACATTTAATCCAGGAGCTTTCACTATTTAAAAGGTGCTACCTTTATGCCAACACATCTTACCATAACTGCCATAATTCACCTCCTGCTGTGGAACAATAATCGATTCCTTTAATAAAGATTAACGAACAATGCGATATAACAAAATCCAATTAACAACGTACGAGATTGGGGCCAGCGGGGGGAAATTGCAGTGAAGGGATCCAGAAACCGGACCGGCCTAACGTATATAACACAAATTCTTGGCGTAGAACGATGTATGATTGCTACTGGTGTGCGCAATAAATTAATGAAAAATTATAAATAAATTGTTGGTGTATAATTTTTTAATTGGAAAGTAATTTAAAATGTCCAAATTGAAAAAAAAAAAAAAGAAGCTTTTTAGCATGGTTTTGAAAGTTTCGTTCTGACGTGTTTATTTAATCATTTTTTTATATATATACATCTATATCTATGAATGTTAGGTAAGATTTTTTCCTAACAGATGTATACCTTAAAAGAGCTGATGTGTTATACTAAATTCATTAATAGATCTGGTGAACACTTTTATCAATTACTCTTTTAAAGTCACATTGGGTTAAAAGAGAAAATATTTAAGATAAAAAAAGGGAGGATAGAAAAGGAAGAAGAGAAAAAAAGGAGGGATTAAAAAAAAATTAACAAAGTATAGAAAGAAGAAAAAAGGGCCGCCCATAGCTCAGTGGTTAAGACACAGTCTTACCAATTTGATGTCTATTGGCGGTGCCGGTTCGAATCCGGCCTGGGACGTTGACTTTTTTCATTGAGTGGCGGCCCCCAAAATGAAGAACTTTGACCCCCAACCATGGTTAGGCAGTATAGGACTCCAATGGGGAGTCTTGGCCGAAAAAAAAGAAAGAAAAAAATATTAAAAAAATAAATAAAAAAGAAAAAATCAAAGTGATGTAACAAAAAAATCATATTCTATTATTATATATTGTTACTTGTGAAATGGAGAAATAATTTTATTCTGGGACATATGTCCCCTAAGAATAAATACATGGTTTATATATTATGATTTTTCAAAAATTCAGAAAAATCTGAAACTAAGAGTGTACAATGTCACGATAAAGCTCTCATGTGCAGAAAACAGAATCCAGAGATTTGAGACGGCAAGTCCTCCTTACAATTACAACAGCGATCTGGGATCATAGCGTCCATGGAGGTTAAGAACTAACAGAGAACTGCTGGCTGAGACTGGTCAATCAATATCTCATGATATGAAGGAAAGGAGGTTGAGATTAAGAGGTTAAGGGACATGTGGCTTGAAGAAATCCATCCGAACGCCTCTATCTAATGAATGTCAGTATCCTAGGCAAGAGACCACGTGGGAGGCCAAAAATCAGATGGATAGACAGAATTAATTAAGAGCTGCATGCAGCAAACTGGAAAGCGGTAGCCCATGATAGGCAGCCGAGGCTGGTATGGGTGGCCAAAGATCTACAAGGTCTGAGCCATCCGAGAAAAAAAAGAAAAGAAATATATTTCATCTGTTCTGAAACGAGCAATGATTAATTTCAACTCCAAGTAGAATGTTATGTGAAAGTTGTGTGATGCGCACATTTTTTGTTTATCCTTCCTAAATATGTACAAACAACAGAGTATACATTTTTGCTAATAATAAAAAGAGTTATAAGAGCTATTTTAAAATTTGAAAAGGGATTGGACGATTTTTTCTCAGGAAATTTATGATATTCATTAAAAATTTATTAAGAATTATACACATTATTTTTTTCCCAGGTGTAGCAGGACGATATTGACCTTAATGTAGCGAACTAGTTCAACTGGGCCCATTAATAAGTCAGTTCAGGTCGGGCACGCTCGGGTTGTCTGGTATCTGCTTCTGGTCTGTAGTCAGCGCTGGTAGGTCGAGAATCCTATTAGTGACAAACTCCATTAGGGATGCATTCCAATGTATACTCATTCTCTTCTCATGTTGGTGTATCTATGGCTGAAAAAAAAATTGTATCGTTAATTTAAAATAAATTTACTCAAAAAAAGAAATAATTGTGGAGTAAAAAATAAGATTCCACGAAAATAAGAACAGAATATTTTGAATAAAAGTTTCCTCTTACGGCTATTCTTCCCGGAGTGAAAAAACAAAATATATATATATCACTAACACAAAACATATTAGGAATTAATAATTATAAATATAGGAATTAAGCCAATAAAAACAGATAAAATTATTATTTACTGAAAATCAATTAGTTTAATTAGTGACTCAGAAAAATAAATATGTGTGAATGTAAAGATTATAGAAATGGTTTGTGAAAGCAGAGATAACTGTTTTCATGGATGAAATGGAAAGAAATGATGGAATGATTATGGACCCTCTCTTGAAAATTAACGTTTATACTTAATTGATTTAATTAATAATTATAGAAAGTATTTTTAATGAAATTAAATGATTTCAGAAGAAGAATTATCATACTTATATGGAAAATCACAGGAGCTTGGTTTTTTTACTTTCACTTACCTTTATACAGAACATAGTTGGGCGAAAAGTATTCGATTGATCAGAGACGAATACATTTTTATTCGAATAAAAATACCACTAAACAATCCGAATACTTTTGTATTCGAATATTTGAATTATTATTTCAATGGAATAAAAAATTTGTCGAATACAATATTATTTAAATAATAAATTGATTATTTGTTTTAAATTCGCATATATTATATCTTTTTCGATTTCCAATGTTTGAGGTTCCTATTACACATTTTCAGACGAGTACAAACGGAAATGCTATCGATTTTAAAATTTTGTATCGATTTTTATTACCTTTTCTGATTTATAACATATAACAGTACATTTTTATGTTTTGAGATATGCAGAATTAGAAAATGCTATCAATTTTAAGATCGCGTATCGATTTATTTTAACTTTTCTGACTATTAGATTTCTGATTCAGAAAAGGTGTAATAAATCGATAGGCAAGCTTGCGATTATGAATTCGATAGCATTTTCATTTTCTGCTGCTCCTAAAACATAAAAAAGGGACCGTAATATGTTAGAAATAAAAAAAATTAAAATAAATCGATAGCATTTTCATGTTCTGCATACCACAAAACAAAAAAATGGAACTTTTTACAGATTTATAAACATATCAATGTTTTTTTATTATTCTCATCATAATCATTCCCTAAAGTGAACAAAAAATCCACTCGTATAGAATACACTCGTCACTCCCACCCCTATTTTTTGTGAGTGCCTGCTAACGGGCCTCACAAATGCCCGTGGGGGGGGGGGAAGGTTGTGAGTGAGTTTCGGACTGTTTATGCTTTGAAAAGCCCTGCTAGGACTGGGGCTCGAACTGAGAACCTTTGGGTCTGTAGACAGGCGTATTGTAAATAAAAATTAATCTGTAAAAAGTAGAATAATTGTGATTTTTTGATTTTCGAATAGAGTTTTTTTTTTTTTAGGTAATAGTGATGAATGATCTCATACATACTTAAATAAAATAAAATAAATTAAATAAATGAATAAAAAACTCCTAAAATATATAGAATAATTGTAAAATTAACAATAAATAAACAAATTAATAAACA
>NW_027109057.1:650713-671340 GCF_000696795.3 Halyomorpha halys
AAAATTATTCTGTAATTTCTGCAATGTAATCAATCACAATTGATAAGATGGACTCTATTTTTTTAATTAAGTCCTTTACTTTGGAACACGTTTTATGTTATTAGTTTCCATTCCGAAAGTTTTGAATATACTAAAGTAAGACAAGATATTTATAAGTTTTTTTATTTTACACCTCCATAATTTGACCTCAATAATAAATAGCCCTAAGCTTACGTCTTTCAGTTTATATAATTAACAAAGGAAAGGCCACCTGCAGTGAAATGCCCTTTATATTTTCTATATTGTGAAAGCAGTTTTAGATTATGACAAATATTAAGCATGTAATAACCCGCATAACATTTACGACATGCTGGAATTCCCCCTTAGAATTCCATTACTACCTGTCAGGAATGTTTTGAAAAGGATGCCGGTCGTAGGTGACAAATAAAGGGACCGCTGCATTAATATTTATGGTGTAAGCTAACAGGGCCCAGATATGAAGAAATAAATTCGGTTCTTTAGCTCTCACTAAATTATTTTAAGAGAGATGTTCTCGTCGAGTATAAGGAAGATTACTCTGGAGAAAGCTATGAATGACTGTTCTTCGCTCCTTCTTTCATCTCGTTCTCTTTTTGTTAGCCTTGGAGGGCTGGTGGTATCCATTCCCAGTGAATCACTGAAGAACAATTATCAGTCACTTATATCCATTCTGTATGTTATGATTACCTCCTACAACCTTATCTTTTACCATAATTATCATTCGACATACCATAATCATTCGATAAGGAATGAAATGGAAACAACAATCAATTGATAATTTATTGACAGTGACTTAATCTTGCTACAATGTGTAATGGTTCACTACACAAAGTTAACTAGAGAAATTTTTTTTTTAGAATAAAAAAAATATATACATGGTATGCCATTGTAATAGTAATCCCAAAGTAAATTAACTATACATATCTTCTAAATATAATGCATCTTAAAAATCAAAAAAGTAAATTATCTTTTTTGTTTATATATAATTTATTTATTTTTATTTACAACTGTATAAAAATATAAACAACAAGTAAATTTGCTATGAGTTATAAAATGATATGATGCTTAAATGTGGAGAATCTACCCATTGATAGAATTCCAATAACATTTCTAGAGGAGAAGATCTCGATGCCATCTTCTTTTCAGACGCCTAGGAGAATTATCAGGTAATGAAGGAGAAACTAGGTAAGAAACAAGTGGGTTTGGGTGGTAGGAAAGTTGATCTGGGAAGGTTTTGGTTTTGGCCATTTCTGGTTTTGGCCAAATCGGCAATATATGGAAGGTTGAGGTCCTAATGGATGACTTCATTTGTGGCAAAGTAAGGAGCATTAAAGATTTTACGAAGGATTTTGAACTACAAGGATTGGATTTGAGAAGAATTCGATGGTTTAGTGGAGTCCCAAAGCTCAACTCCTTTTGTTCAGATAGGCCTTACAACAGTAATGTAGACGAGCCTCTTATAACGGATTGGAAGCTTAGATCATTTGATATTGTCGGAATCGACGAGCAGTTTTCTGTCTTTTCAGTCTTGTATGAGGATTCCATGTTAGTCATTTGTCCAGATGTTCTAAGTAACGGATCTGTTTGGCAAAAATAAGAAAGGCATTATTAAAGAATATTGTGGGGTAGGAGTTTTATTTTAATCCTCCAGTTTTGGCCCCATTCTTCAAAGGTGGTGACGTGAGATTAGAGGGCTTGGGATACAATGGAAGGATAATTGTTCACTGACAATATACATGTGTCATCGGTGTACGTGGATAGTGTTAGGATGGGTGGGGATGTCAGCTGTAAAAACTGTATAAAGGATAGGAACAAAAATACTACCCTGAGGTACACCAGCGGACTGGGGAAAGAGGGATAAATAAGCGCTGTTGCGATTTTCTTGAAATAATCTGTCGAGGAGATAAGATCGGATAATGAGAAAAAAAAGAAAAGAAGTAATGAAATTTTTTTATTTATTTTGGTTGTAATAAAAAGTATTTGAAAAATAAATTTGTATAGCTTCATTTATATAAATTTTGTAAAAAGGTGTTCTCTTACTAATTTTAATTATTATTTACACTTATTTTTTAAAAAGAAATTTGGCATCACGCCTTCTACTAGATTAATTTTATGGGTTATAAACTATAACGAAAATATTTTATTAAATAAAGAAAGAAAACATGTGAATGGCAGGCTTCCTTGGATTTGTAGTAACAATTACTTAGTTTATTTTTTACATTCAAAGAGTTTCTTGCGACAAGTTTTGTACCAGCTGTTACTACTATCGATTGTTGGTCGTTTATCGATTCTTACGATATTGAGGAGCTTCAATCATTCAATAAAGTACTTGTTCATATTTTAGTATAAAATACTACAAACTTTTAATTCATCATGATAAATTAATAAGCTCGTGCTAGAACAGAAATACAGTTTAACGATTATAACATTTATAGAGTTAATCCATTATAGTACTTAACCCTTTGCCTGCTAATTATATTTAGTATCTTGACACCTATATATGGAGAAAACCTCTTAAGATTACCGTATAAAACACAGGACCGACCGTTTTAAACTACAATAAATTGTTTAATGACCAATTCGTTTAGCTATTGGCTCTACACTTACTTAGGATAATGTTTAATTTTTTCCAGAGCATGTCATAAGTAGATTTTTCTTGTAAAATATGAGCATCAGTTTATTATTATTTGGCGTTGTTGAAAAATCAAACACATCATTTTTTAAACCAGTCTTGCGTTATCAAAAATAATGATTTATAAAATCATGATTTATAGTTTCCTAAAAAATTAATAAAAAAATTTTGCGTTTTTTTTTAATCCATCCTATACTCTTCAATATTTGTCATGGGAAGAATAATTATTATGTAATTATTAATTGGGGCCTAAAAATTTAAAGATATATTTCGAGAATATTTTTGTTATTATAATTGAATCTACGTTTGCAATAAGGAATGAATTTTTTCACAAAAATGTAGATTGGTCCCTAATTGCATATGTTAGTTCAATTGTAAATATTGAGTTATTAGTAAAGTAAATGTTGTAAAGGTAACCCATCTGCTGTGAAGAAGCTCCAAGAATGAAAATATGCAATCGGACGGTTGTTTTTGAAGTATATGCCTTTCTTTAAAATTATTACTTTACTACATTTTTAATTAAGCTATTTGTAAATTTACTTTAAACATAAGATGCAGTAACAAAATTTATATTATGGCTCATGTAATTAGTATCTTGATTTTTTAAATATTAATGTTATTGAAATATTATATCTACCTACAAGATAAATTTTTGTTTCTCAAAATTTTCAATAAAAGGTCAAGAAATGAGACCTTAAGTCCGTATTTATGAACATTTCTAAGGAACACCTTACCTAAGGTCTCCTTTAAATGCATATTTTAGGTTTCTTTAATAGTTCTCATTTTATAAATTCTCCTTTTATTTACAGAAATTACTCTATACTTACTTCTTCCTTTCTTCAAGTGTACAAGGAGATTTAACAAAACGAAAAGTTTGTTAAAGGAAGCTAAAGATATAGATATAACTTAATCTTTAGGTGTTCCTCAGAAACGTTTATGAATAAGGCCCCTATAAAATGTTGAACTGAACTTTGAATGTTGTCTGATCTTCAATATTGTGTCTTAGAGTTCCAGTAAGATTCAAGCTTTTTACGAGCTTGTATTACGTTCTATTATAAATTATTATTTTTCATGTCCGTTTATGGTAACCTATCATTTAAGATAATAGAGTTGATAAACGCAAAGAAAGTAATAGAGCTTCTATATAACTTAGAATATTATGCGCTAAGTAATATGATATTTCGTGCTCTCTCTTAATAACCTCAATGAAGATCACCGTCGAGGTAGAGAAAGCTTAGCTTAGTAGAGAAAAGGCCGGAACTTATTAGTGGAAAAAATTAATTTTTTGTTTTTACTTTTTTCTCTAGCGATTAAACTATGCATAGGGTAAGAAACTAAGAGACTAGCTGATAATGGTGTTTAAAATTAACATATTCTACACTAATGAAATAATATTTCTTTATTATTATTATTTGAGCAATAGACCATGCAGGTCTAAGTCCTCACCCGATGTATTTCCTAATGCCTAGCGTAATCCTAACGTTTCTTGACGTGGTTTCTTGGTAGGGTAGGTTCATCACTCCCACGCCTATTTTTTTGTGAGTGCCATCCATTGGCTAACGGTCCTCACAAATGCCCGCGGGAGGTTGTGAGTGAAATTTGCATCATTTTGTGCTTTAAAAAAGCTTGGGTGGGAACAGGATTCGATCTGACAACCTATGGGTTGATAGACTGGCGCTTTACCACACAGCTACACTAATGAAATAATATTGCTTTATTACGAAATAATTGCCGACATTTATCTTTGGAATTATTAATACTGGTAGTGCAAGTAAAATAAGGCAGTGAGTTGTAAGTTTTAACTGGCCCATGGATTATTTTTGGCAATAATTAGTACTTTCCAAGCATTGAAATATGCTTAAAAAATTATGAAATAAAATAAAATAGGTATGAAGTGTTGTTTCATCTATACCATAATAGGAAACTAAGTAAATACAAATATATTATTTATATCTTCATTATTGTAAGGTATGTAAATGAATGTAAGGTAAAGGGAAGTTTAGTTTAATAACCGATTAAAGGATAAAACTAAGAAATAGAAATAGCAGTATAAAGACTGGAATATCGGAGGCAACTGAGCTTATCAGTTTTATATTGATTTTATTATATGTACTCCATTTTGTTAAACATTTGTATTATTGACAGAAACTGTGTTGATATCCTTTATTCATACCTCGAGAAACCCTAAATACGAATTTTTATATCAACAGAAAAATACAAATTTATTTTTATTTAAAGTCCCAAAATCTATAAAGTTGAACTGTCCTGATGAAGCTCTACAAAGTGAGGCAAAACCTCGGAAAATAAATAGTTATTAACTATTTTTATTTCTCTTTTTACCGCAACCCTGACCATTTTAATAATATAAAATCACAAAATATTTTTTTAAAGATTGCTTAGGAGCGTCCAGATTCCGTTGTTGATTAATAGAGGGATGATTTTCTTTCAATATTGTTCATTGGCATACTAACTTGTACATGCACTAATATTTGGAATGATGTTACTAGTAGATGGAACACAACTGTTCTTTAAAGACAACACAACTATTGGCCCTAAGTTTTATTTATCAAATTATCAGTGAAAGTAATTTCTCTTTAATTACTGTAATGTATATACACAATTTGTCTTAATAATTTAGATTGGTGGCAGGTTGGTACAGGTTTATATTAGTAGCAGGTCACTGAGGCATGAAGGAAAGTATTAGATGCCCTTGTGGGCGGCAGCGGACGAAACCCTAAGAAGGCATCGGTATCCACTTTCACCTCTAGCGTATGGTCTATGTTAGATAGTATATTACCTGTGATTCCGCTGCCGAACCGCTCTTAGGAATATAGATGTGGCATATCGTCAGCTGTCGTAAGACTAATAACGATATTAGATGTAGAAAGTACCTCTGATTAAGGCAACCGAAAGCGAACTTCAATCGTTTTTTGACTACTGATATATTGAATATTACATTACTTATTCATTCTAATATAGTTCTCTTTTCACGATGCTTTTATGAATGAAAGTATAAAGTGGAGGCAGTAGTTACTGTACGTTTTGGGGGCGGGATGACTTTATTACGGCCCGTAATGGTTGACTTTTGGAAATATGACCCCATCGAGCTTCTAAGTTGTTAACCATTTTTATGTCCAGTCAAATATCCAGGATAAAAAACAAGTGTATATTACTTCAAACGACCAGAAACGCTCCCTACTTATATTTAATGTCAGAAATATATAACAGTAATACGATTCGATACTTATTGTTAAAAAATTATTGTTATTTTAGCATCTAGTATTAATATAATTTAATATTATAATTGATCAAAGATTCCTTCCTATATGTGCTACATGAACATTCTAGAGCCATAATATTAATTTATTATAATGTATAGGTATCTTTTCAAATAGACTAATATATTTATTTTATGTTGATTTTCTTGGTTATGAGACTTAATACTTTTATTTCTTATCTAATATCCTAACATGTTCAAGTTTTACCTGATTTTACTGAAGTCCACACTTACTTCAGTTCCACACTAGTCCACACTAAATTATATCCACATACAGATACCTATTTAAAATCTACAACGTAATTACAGAAATAATTAAAGATGACCGAAACGGACTTCAATGAACCATGTAATCCAGTAATGGTCAGGAGCCTATATTATACAGCAAATTTAGGATTTTTAGAATCTACAGAAACTTTCAAGTTTATTCAAAGAACTAAGATTTTTGCACATAAATAGATGACCTTTTGAATATTAAAAAAGCACCAAAAGTTAGATACAAGAGTATTCAAAATTCCATAATTTTTGTAAGTAGTAACCATAAAACAGAAAGTTTATAGCGAAAACTTCAAATGAATATGTGAAAAAAAATTAATTAATTTTAATTGATATCTAATGAAATATACTAAGATTGAGGAAAAAGGTAAAAACCATTTATCCACTCAAGTATGCGTCTGTGGCTCATACCCTCACTCATCCTCCACTGGTTTTAATACCAGTGACACGGTTGAGAGAAAAGTATTGAGAACCCTGCTCTTTTCTCCATAAGTGGTGGGAGAAGTTTATCAGCCTGAATATAAACCTTGTAAATAGGAATGATTGTGTTTAAGATGATATTTTACTTTAAGTTTAATTTTGTCTTTTATTTATTTTTTCTTATATTGGCTATTTTGTTATCATTTAATTTATATATCTGTATATGTGGTATGAATAAGCTCTATGATTTCTAATACCATTGTCTATAAAGATAAGACAGAATGTAATATTACACAATCAAAGAAAAACAAAACAAAAAACATAGATTTGTTATAATAATTTTTATTTTTTTAACTAAATATATTTTTCTTATTGTATGGATCTAGACGGATTTAGTAGAAAAGGTAATACCTAATTTCTTTTAAACAAAAAGTTACAACAATAAGTTAGTAGAGGGCATCTTTCTATTAATTCTAAAGAAATGGAGCTATATAAAAATATCGTTTGTTTCAACCAAAACAAACAGAAAAATAAAAAATTATCTTTATTTCGTTTTTATTTATGAGATGCCAGAGATTTTAGTAGTTAAAAAACATCCTTATTTCTTGATTTATTCACCATATATTCACAATGTTTGTAATTTTTTCTCCTTTAATATTGAATAAATTGTTTTATTTCTTATTAAGTGAATAAATAAAATATAATTAACTTTTATTTTAAGTAAGATGAATTATCTAGGTGACGGAAACTGTCTCTGATTGCTTCATAGTGTTATGTAAGGTTAAAGACCTGGGTTACCCCCAACAGTTAGGCCATGGTAAAAACCCAGGGCTCTTTTATCGTTTGGGTATTACACGTTCATTAGTGATTACATGATATTATGTAAAAAAAATCACTTAAGAATTTTACCTAATGTTTTGAGGGTAAGCTCTGGATTCGTCTAAATTTTAAATGCTTATCAAATCGGTCAGTTGCTTGGAACAAAACATCACAATTCATATCATAAGCAATGTTTAATTGAAATCAGAATTAAAACAACTACCTTAACATTATCATTTTCTATAATTTCAAATTTTATAAATTAATCAGATCAGATAAGGAGATTTTCTTATTTAATGTTCTATATAAAAATCTAAAATTTGAACGTATCTAATTAAAATATCAAATATGATTAAAATATAAAGTGATAATGTTAAGGTAGTTGTTTTAATTGAATTTATTTTGTTTAATTATTGTTGTGTAGTATGCATAATATGAAGTTTGTTATTGTGAATTGGAGAGGTGACTGATTCACTTCAACTCATTAGATAATATTTACTTAAATAAAACAAGACATTGACATATAGGAAAACTCACAGCATTAATAAGGACAAGTATAAATGACAACATTTCGACTAACAGAATTACTAATAATAAACAAAATAACCGGCCATAGCATATTCGTATCTTACTAAGGGAAAACGTAGAGCAAGAACGAAGTGGCATTCCACCAGACATCCAACTGACAAAACGTATTACACCAAATTGAGTTACAAACTAAAGATAGAAATTCGAAAATTCAAAATTGACTTAACTTTACAGAAAATCTTAATACTACTGACAAATCGTTAAGGAGAGCCACTAAAAACTGATGAATTTCGAAGTATTTTTCCGTGTAGGACTGGCGATCGAGTCTGGCACCCGGGTGAGGAATCCTCACCACGTATGCCGATGATTAGCCTGAACCAGGTACCATTTCTTCCATTATAAACTCCCTAACCACCCAAACCCACTAGTTTCTAACCTTGCTTCCTCTTCCATTCCTGACAATCCTCCGAGGTGCCCGAAAAGAAGATGATCACGAGACCTGCTAATGTAAAAACTTCATCATAGTGCTATATAGGTTCTCTACACGCCTGTACAATTCCATTATAATCTAAAATCAAATGTACTGAATGTATCATTATGTGCACTTGTAAATTTCAATTAAAAAAATAGAAATTGTTCGAAATAATATAATTTTTTTTTTGGGAATTAAAGTCGTTAGAATTAAAAATAAT
Organism: Halyomorpha halys; assembly: GCF_000696795.3. Classification (NCBI taxonomy): domain Eukaryota; kingdom Metazoa; phylum Arthropoda; class Insecta; order Hemiptera; family Pentatomidae; genus Halyomorpha; species Halyomorpha halys. Next base: position 659,376 of record NW_027109057.1, read on the forward strand.
AATGTATAAAAAAATATAGCTAAGATTACAACGGCCTCAATAAATATGATTGTAAAAATAGAAAGGCATAGAAGTAAGCATAAATCCTGAGATGCTATCTCACCATACTAAGACCATCAATTCCTGGGACTATCTTCCGGTCGATCATCGGACCATGGTAGGCTCGTCAATCTCATCAACTGACTACATGCTAATAAAATGGCAGATAGCAGAGTGAAATCGGTCCTTAGCTACGGTAATCTATTGATTCGTAAAGGAACCAGGTTCCAATCTAATGCGGGCTGACTTCTCAGCATACCGTACATAGATAACGTCAGAAAGTTTTACCCAATATTTAATAGCATAGCACTAAAATTATACTGCTGATAAATCTATGTACTTTCAGTGACTTAAGTTAAGGTTGATTTGACAAAGAGTGAGGAATTTATCCAATAAAGAATGATGTTATTCTAAATAACAATGTTGAATAAAATTTTTATGACCTTTTTTTTTAATTGAATTAATATATCTTATTAAATTATAATTGTTTTGACCTGCCCCTTTCATTATATCAATAAAAAATTAATTTTCTTTTTATAATGTGTTGTACAGAAAAGATAGGTATCCCATCTCCTCTTTGGTAACAGTTTACAACCTACTCGTATCCTGAAATCAAACCCTTTTTTTTCTGATCGCGTGATACATCGAAAGACTATACTACTGAAAATGAGAGCTGCTTTTATATATTGTTATATCATTTACAAAACTACACACTGTGCTTACTATGAATACCACTTTCGAGTAGACACCGATTCTATTGTAAAATAGCAATAAATATATCTACAAAAAACTTAGTGAATAATAAATGAACCGTAAAGACTCAGTGAAAGGAAGAAACTCTAAGGACCCTCGAGATAGGACAGGAATGAATGGTTATTAGGATCAGATAAGGAGGAATCACACCTCCCGGCAGTAACGTTAATATCTCATGCGTCATGAAAACGCTCTTAAGAGGCAACAGATGACCATTGCCGATCTCTTAATCTACTTTCTGTAAACAGGTTTGTTTTTGTTCCGCTCTAATGCGGCAGCCCTTCAGCCGCCAACTGGTTGGTCGTTAATATCTTCGGTGGGTTTGAGTAACTGCTGCGCTCTGGAAGATGAAGCGGGTACCAATCTCAGCACATCTTAGCACCTTATTACATTGCAATACAGTAGTCAATACAAATATATGGCTGACATGATGTTAAAATTTAAGTTTTTATACCCTAAAACTTTTACATCCGTAACATTATTGTTGCATATTATTTTCAATAATTACATACCTACTGTATTCTTAGTTTTACGGTTTTATGTAGACTGAAGTGGGAGGGAGATTTTCAAAGATGGAAAGAAAGAAAAATAGAAAAGGAGCTTCTTACTCAGCAGAGGAACTAGCAGAGGTGTCGGCCGAGCGTAGCACCATAAGGTCTTGGTCCTCATGGACCTCACACAACTCAGAAATGAACCACTATCACTTTCATTAGGGGTATTCATGATCTTTAATTTCACATGTTAAAGCGTGTTAAATGGAAAAACTTATGTTAAGTGGAGAAATATTTCTTTCTTCTACCATGTTAAAACGATATAACATGTAACATGGCTGAGAGTCTGAGTGAACAGCTGAGCTGGTCACCGTTTTATTTGTTGTATTAGGTTACTTACTCGTAGTTTGTGGTTTTTTCCCTTTTGTCTTGTGTTTTGGACTTTTTAAAAAAGACATTCAGTACCCAAACTGTTCACTTATTTTAGGCATGTTCTAATAAATTACTTTAATCAAAACTTAGAATTAAACAATAACATGAAGTTTTGGTAGGAAAGGTTACCAAACAAGTTGCTCAGAAAATCCGCTAGAAGCTCTTATGCATTTACCATTTAACATGACTTTAAATAGAGCTGCTCACAATTCTATACTTATAACATTTAACATGGTAAAACATTATACATTTAACACAATATCATGAATACCCCTATTATATAAAATCAGTCATTCCTTAGAATGGAGCTCTGTTCTAGTAAAAGGAACTAGCGCAGATAAACAGTATATTTATTTTATGTTATACTTGTTTCATTTTATTTTTGTTTGTTAAATTTAATTTATAGAGATTTGGAAAAAAAAAAAGCAGAGGAAGAGGAAGACCTAAACTTAAGTGATTCTATGGTGTGACTTTAGATACCGAGAGTATATGTTAGATTCACAGAAGCAGAGAGCAAGTGTGTATACAGTTAATTTTTGATATTGGTATTAATTGTCCAGAAATGGAAAAACTTATGTTAAATGGAGAAATATTTCTTTCTTCTACCATGTTAAAACGATATAACATGTAACATGGCTGAGAGTCTGTTAAATGGAGAATGATGTCACGAAACAGACCAGCTGAGCTGGTCACCGTTTTATTTGTTGTGTTAGGTTACTTACTCGTAGTTTGTGTTTTTTTTTTCCTTTTGTCTAGTGTTTTGGACTTTTTAAAGAGACATTCAGTAGCCAAACTTTTCACTTATTTTAGGCATGTTCTAATAAATTACTTTAATCAAAACTTAGAATTAAACAATAACATGAAGTTTGGTTGGAAAGGTTACTAAACAAGTTGCTCAGAAAATCCGCTAGTAGCTCCTATCCATTTACCATTTAACATGGTAAAACATAAATACATTTAACACAATATCATGAATACCCCTATTATATAAAATCAGTCATTCCTTAGAATGGAGCTCTGCTCTAGTAAAAGGAACTATTGCAGATAAACAGTATATTTATTTTATGTTATACTTGTTTTATTTTATATTTGTTTGTTAAATTTAATTTTTAGGGCTTCGGAAAAAAAAGCAGAGGAAGAGGAAGACTTAAGTTTAGAATTGACTCTATGGTGTGACTTTAGATACCGAGAGTATATGTTAGATTCACAGAGTCAGAGAGCAATTGTGTATACAGTAAATTTTTGATATTGGTAATAATAGTCCAGAAAGTACTACTTTAAATTATCCTTCAATTATGAAATCTATATTCATTTCTATCATAAAGTGAATTTATTAAAAAAAAAAAAAAGAAGCCCTGCGAAACATTCACACGAACTCAATTTGCGAACAAATTTATGCAATTACTGATTAGTGAATAAAAATTCTTTCGTGGCTATTATCTTTGCATTCAATCCTATACATGTAAAAGGAAGTTGAGAAAGTTTACAGCTGTTTTCAGCATTTATATATTTTATCGATATTGATATAATAGCACAGAAAGTGGAAACTGTATTTAATGCTATATATATAAGGATATTTATAAGTAAATTATGAGAAAATTTTTCATTTCGTTTTACGACTCCTATATCAGCTTGCGATAGGTGGAAAGTACGTTTCCTATCTCAGAGACGGCCGTAAAGAAAGCATGCATGCAATTATCAACGAACGGCGAACGATGAACAGAATCCTATTTCCACAACCTCTCTCTTTGACTCACTGCTGAAAATTCATCGAGAAAGTACACTTTCTAATATCGATCTGTTTTTAATTAAATTATCACTTAAGAAGTATCATAATAAATCGTAATTACCGGACAGTATTTATAAAAATATAATTTCGTGATTAATTTTACCAAGAAATAATCTCTCGAACCGATTCTTCTTTTTGTTTTTCATGCTTTCGGTTCCTATGCCTTTGTGAATTAACGTACTCATACAACAGTTAATTATAGTCTTAACTGTTTTAATTTTAATGTACAATAAAATGTTACATCAAGATTTGAATCCTACTTCTTAAAAACTATGAATCAATAGCGAAAGTTAAGTTATTTCGTGTCTTGTAGCTAAAACTAATAATGGATGATGGAAAGGAAATCGGAGAAGAGGATTGGGACGTTTACAAGAACCAATGGTCTATGCTGAGAAGAACAGCAATTTGAAAAAAATAATATTGTAGATTTATTGGATAATAAGGGAGGATCCAATAAAATTCAATTTAGTGGAGAAAGCGGTACAGACATAAGAGGGGGCGTATTCTTGGAAAAGTTCGTAATTCCATAATATAATATATGGGGAATAGGCCCATAATATGTTGCATATATAAATGTTGGACAAATGTCGGCATTCCGTGGAATGACTGTTTCCAGTAGTCCTTGACAGTTAGACCTTCCAGCAAAGATATATTATATGCGATATAATATAACATATTATACTTCACCAGTAAGATTTAGATGTCTACCCCCATTCGCTATTCAGGACAGAGTGAAGAAATAATGATTTGTTTTATAATAACTGTTATTGAAGATTATTAATAATAATAGCCGAGCCCACCGCGGATTAGCTGCTGTATTAATTCCGATAATCCCAGTCTAAGGAGATAATTAAAAACAAAATAAACCTGTATCTGATCCTGACTGTGAATCAGGAGTTCAGTACTTTGTAAGGAAGTATTGTTTCTAGACCAGCGGTTGTACAAAGAGGTGAATAGGTTAGTATCAAGCTCTGATTTTTACCCAATTTATGAGGCTGAGTGGACCCCGGAGGGCCCCCGAACCAACAGGCTGGATCATTGCTACAGTCAAACAGAAAATAATTATCTGTCATAGCCGGAATCTGAACCCTGGTCCTAAGGAAACATCGGATTAAATTAATAGATTAATAGTGCTGATAAATTATTAAGAAGTACTGACTGTATATTAAGAAGATAAAGTAAATTAAACATTTTAATTGAAACAGAAGCCTTTTGGAGTATGCTGTAAAAAATAAAATAAATAAGCGATGTGTCAAACAAATTTGACTTAGTTGTGGTTAATATAATTCTAATAATTGACTTGGTGAAATTTATGTAGATGATGAATACAATTTTAATTAGATAGATGAACTGCTGTCTGAGATGATTGAAGTTCACTGTGATATCACTTCATCATCAGGCAATCTCCTTTTTTTTTCCATTGTCCTTCATCCACTTTTTTTGTTATTTATTCAGTTCTTCTGTCTTAGCATTTTTTACAACTTTTTTGGTTAATATCCAGGTTAGCTGGCTTTTAGTTCGGGACTTGACCACAGATGGCGGTAGCTTCTTGATCATGATGTGATGACAATAATGTTAATTATAGTAATGTAACATGTAATTAAAGTTCCCGAAACGAATGAAATAATCGAAATTGAACGATTATTAGCAAATGATTGTGTATCAAACTAAAACCCTAGTTTCACTTGACTCTGTTGCAAAAGTATTTCACGCATGCACTTTTGATTATGTTGCTATTACTACCCTATATTTAGCAAACCTTGATTTGACGGCAGCTAATGCCAGTCTACACGATATTAGAGGCAGTGACAGCTGTCACTATCACTGTCACCTTGGAACCAGAACTTTATATCGAATGTTTTAGTACTTATTTTCACTAATGAACCTTTGTAGTTTATCAGAACAAAAAAAAGGGATTCCTTTAAAAATTTGAGGTTTTATAGTTTAAGAAAAGTAAATTTCAAAAATCAATTAAAAAAATCATTCCATCCACTCTTATCCTTTTTCTTTGACTTATTTTTTCAGATTAAACAGCAAAGTTGAAGGTCACAATTTTTTTCGTCCCTCCACTTCTGAATTAGATGAATACCTATAAAAAAACGTTCTGAGAAACTACCCTTGTTAAAAATGTATATGCTCATTGAATATGGGAGGAATTCGATTCCAGATTTTTAAATTCTCATATTCTCAAAATTGCTGAATTTATTCAATAATATTTTAGTATAGTACCAATAGCTCCCCTATAGCTGAAGCCTGCTCTAAATCTTGCAATAACCAGAGCTGAAAAACGTTCAGTTATAATCGCAAATTAATATCTTTTTACGTTCTTTGTTTTACTGTTTAATTTTGCTCTTGAAGGTGTATTACCTCTTTATATTAGCTGTGTAGTATCGACTGTCGGAACCAATTTTTTATGTCCGGCACAAATCGGCTCACAGGAGATAAAGCAACTTTCGCGACTGTTTCTAAAGGTCAGGAAGACAATGACATGAGCTCTTGTATATTCTTCAGGAAAGAAAGGTCATCGCTTCGTGTCACTTAGAAACGAAAGTCCAGTTAGTTGAACATTTTCAGTTACATGATTGATTACGGTTTGATGAGATAGATGATAATACTTACTGTTATGATTACTTTTGAAATTGATAATTTCATCTGATAATTTCAGGACACAAAATATACAACTATATAGCAGGTCTCCAAACAGTTATTGAGCTTTTTACAAATATTTCAGTTTAACTGTTTCAGAATAACTTTCATCCTTAAAAATATATATATTTTTTAATTTAAGCTTTAAATAAAAATTTCGATGAAAATATATATGTTTATAAAATTTTTTTGTTTGATTGGCCTGTGTTTAGCTCCTACACTTCTGGCAGGTCCATAGAAGTCATCATAAGACTCGCCTTTTTGGCTCCACTTTTCCTGGCATTTTACCCTTACATTATACTCCTTCCTACACGGAATCAAATGGTAGAAATCGATTATAATTGAATTCAAATTATAATTGGTGGATGAGCATTGGTCTCTTCCCAAAAGGGTCAACTTTTGAAGGTATAACTTCAATTTTCCTCCTTTGGTGTATGCAGAAGGTTCTTTCTTAAGAGCATCATCTACAATTGCCACATTCAGCAAATCATTTTTTTTCTGTAAATTTGTAAATAATTTATAATCAGTGTAAAAATTCAACAATAAAACTTCTATCCTTTATTTTATAGTAGTATACGAGTATATTGTGTCCTGGATTGGCATTAAGTTAATTATTGGTTAATTCAGTTTCTTAAATTTCTTTTCTAGCTCCACTAAACCATCGAATTCCTTACGTACCCAATCCTTACAACCAAACATTTTATAAAATCCTTTGGTCCTTGTTTTGTCACAAATAAATTCATTCACGATGAGCTCAATGTTCCATATGTTTCCCATTTGGCCAGAAGCAGATATCAATCCTTCAATGATGAATTTCTTAACCTGATAATCTTATTAGGCATCTGAAAAGATAAAGGCCTCGAGTCCTTTTACTATAGAAATGTTATTGGATTTCTACTGATGGATAGATTTTCAATAAGACTGTATCATGCCTTTGTAATAGAACTCGCATTACATTTACTAGATTTATTTTTAATATAATTTGTTATAAATTACAAAAAACATAAAAAAATACTTCTGTGAATTGGAATAAAGTTGTATACTTATGGGACAGACCAAACATAGCTTCAAATGGACTAAAATAAAGCTAGAACCTTTTTAATTTATGATTTTTAGTTTGAAATTAAGTACCCATTTTCGCGGATTAAAGCAATTTTGCGCCTTATATTTATTGCACTTTCAACTTAGCCGGCCAAAACGTGCGTTCCCTCGAAACGCGCTCACGAAATTGCGAATATTCTTTCAGTGAAATATGCCCCAGAAGCGGTTCTTTATCAAGCGGGGAGCCGAAATTTCGAAAATCATCGAGTCAAAAAGGCCCCGGGCACCGAAATAACTTTCTCGCGGGATATCCGCCGTGTAGTTGAAAAATTTATGAGGAGACGGCGTGTTTAATCATGGAGCGGTGATTAGAGCAGGTTGTGGGCAAGGCATCTTAAGTGGAAGACTTTCACCGGATCTTCTGGAGGAGGGTCGGGTATTGTGTCTAGGGTTAGGAGCTGCAGCCTTGAACCGTGACAGGAAGTTCGCTTCGTTGGGGTTCCTAGGAGCTGCTGTAGTCCTGAGGTAGCTATTGCTACTGCCGAGCTGGTTGTGTACGGTCAACAGCGATGGTGGAACAGTTTAGTTATAGCTGCTGTCTATCCAGCTTATTAGGCCTCGAATAATTATTACATATTTTAATTATATCATGTAGTATCATTTATTTAGTTCTTACTCTTATAGTCCGTACTCCTATAAACTTACAATAGCATCCCTACAAGTCAGTACGCAAAATGGATCTTGAAACCCCGTGAGATAATTTTTCTAAAAGTTTTAGATTTCGGGCTTCAAAACTTATCTTTGACCCCAAGGAAACATAACAGATTGTAAAATATTTTAACGACATTAAAACGAAATAAAAAATTGTTTTTCTAAAAGTTTTAAAATATGGGTTTTAGGGATTAAAGAATCTATTGGCATAGTTCTTAACCTTAGAGAAGCAGACTTGTAGGTAAAAACATGAACATAATGGCGGTAAGTATGAAATATTGGTTTTTGAAATACTTTTCATAAACCTAAATAGCCAACCAATTTATTTATTTCATATAGGATTTAAATCGTTCATTAAATTTTATTGTCTCTTAAATGTAGAAATAAATATTTCAGTCAAAATGAAGATGTGGCAAAATATAATTGAATTAATTAGAAACTAAAGGACGTATTATATTTCATGTTTCAAAAATACGCTTCGGAATTGACAAATGTATGAAATAATTAGTAATTGACTGTAATGATAATTTCACAATATTGTTAATACTGACGTATGAATTTGGTTTAAGCGCAGATAGTTAGCAAAAAAATTTCTTCTTCATTAAATTATCGCTTCATGATTTTTCAATTATAACTAAAATTTTGTAAAATTATTAGTTCAATTACTAATATTTTAATGTTCAACCAAATTCCTTGTCACAATCTCACAAAAGGAGACCGTATCACACAAAAATAAGGCAATCCTTCAGGTCATACCCGCCCCACTAAGACCCCCAGGAAGCAACGGTCCTATATCACTTTTGAAATATTTGCTTAGAACGGGAAGAGGAGGCTTAAAAATAGTTTAATCGAGCAATACTTAAAAAGAATCTGAAATTGAAAACTCCCCACATATGGGCGGGCCTCCAATGTAATTAAAAAAAACCCAATATTTTTTTTTTCAATTATGTTTTACTTCGTTAGTAACTACCATCCATCATCTATGCCATCTAACCCCAATAGGTGTGCTAAGTTACCCCCTACCGGGTGTTAGCTTACGTCTTCGAGAACTTTCGGTAGAACTTGTTTTTTGTGGGTACAGAACAACTTTTTTAAATAATGGTTCATATATATTCCCTACTACTGCTCGCAAGAGATCCAAGTTGCCTAGTAGAATTCAGTTCAAGGTACTAATTCCATTCTTCATTTACTCACTGGTGGTGGAATGATTTAAATACTGGGAAAAAAAATAGATAGCTATATTTTTCAAAATACTTATTTATGTTATATTATTAGGTATAATGACTTTGTTTGACTGTCTTTTCCTTTTTACACTAATTTTTCAACTTCGACAACCTCAAATTTGTTCTTTCAGATGTCCGCTTAAGTAAAAAAGAAGTTTTAGAACCTTACTGTCTCCTGAAGGATGGGAAAGGAGATAGGAAAGTTCCTGTGGAACAATGGACCACCCATGGGAACAAATGCACTGGTCACGTTGTAAATGACTTGCAACTGCACCTACGAGAAGCTTTCGTGTGAATGTTACGTTCGATTCAAGGATGTTTTACTTGCGGGTCTGTTGTCGTATACTGTTTATTCATGGAAAGGAAACTGAATCTTATAATGTACATATTCATACACACACTTGTTTTCAACATTCGAAATAACTCTATGGGAAAAAAAAAAATATTATATTTCGATTAGGTGGATCGATTTCGTCGCTTATATTTTTCAAACTAGTGGTTCCCAACCAATCACAAGAAGTTTGTGATTATGGAACATGGGAGTTCTTACGTATGGAAAATTGGTGTTCCTCTTAAAAGATGTTCCCAAAAAAAAATAGATTGTCACTTTTACAGTACACTTACCTTTCAGTTACACACCTGAACATCAGGAAATTGAAGATTGATAATTAATAAAGTAGTTCTAACAATAAATCTTCACAAAAATATGTGCTGATCCCCGTAGGGAGCCACTATTTTATTTTATTTTATTTTCTTATAATCCAAAAAGTACGCCTTAAATTTATAGAAAATGGTTTATAGGAATATTTTAAAGTTAATTAAATACTCTTAAAAAAAATCATTGAAAGCAGGACAATATTCCTAAGATACAGCCTATTGGCCTTCATGCACTTGTTTTGGTTTATTATGATCAATAATAAACCGTTATGACAGTTGAAGAAATAAACAAATAACCTCCTTCAAAATTTAAAGTTTTACGTTTTAGATTAGAGGTTTCCAAAATACTTCATTTTTTATTATTTACATATAAAATAAATAATTCATTTAAATAATAAACCTTTTTTAAAACTTTGCAGCATTTATTTTTACATCAATATTTGTCTCTTAAATTAAATTAAATAAAATATTATTTTAGGATGGACGCTCCACGGACTACTGGTCGGAATGACAGATATTGGACTGACGTGACTTGAATTGCGAAAATTAAGCTATCAATCCGATTAAGGCATCACCTTTTAATTAGATATCAGACAGTAATGATATTGTGCAATGTCTCTTTCGTTTTGTAATAAACAAATATTTTTGGTAAAAGAACATCAAGTTCTATAGCTCACCAAAAAACAATCATATTTCGGACATTTTTTGATTTACACAACTTTTTCTATCTTATCTAAAATAATATTCTATAAATATTTATGAGTGCATTTCCACTTCATAAATACTTATTTGGAAAAAAATTCTACTGTTGTGATTTATAAAAAAAAAATATATATATATATGTTTAATTAAATAATTAAAAAAAAAGTTTAATTTACTTGTTTTATATATGTGTATACAGTTGTAAATAACAATAAATAAATTATTGCGTTCTTTTACCAAAATATTTGTTTATTACGAATCGATAGAGAGATTGCACAAGATCCATAGTGTTTTATATCTAATTCCTCAAGCCACTGCTGATGTACGGCTGTGAAGTCTGGGGAGCGGCATCCCTCACGAAAAAAAAAATTACAAATCTTTTCAAAATAAAGTCCTAAGAACCGCAGTGCTCCTTGGTTTATTTCTTATGAGCCAATTGCATCGGGAATGACAAATGGAGTCAGTAGAGGATTATATCAAAATACGGTTCATGAAGTTGCACTCCCAGTTGCCGACAGTTAAAGAAGCAGTGACCTACAACCTGGGAAACCTAACCTCAACCCGAAGACTGAAGCCCAGACTGCTGCAGGACATTCTTTTATAAATCCAAAATTAATTCATAGTCGCAATACCTCTATTTACTTATTATTATTATAGATTTTATTTATTCATTATTATTGTTATTGTTATTGTTATTTTATTTTTCATCTCTCTTCCCTTTTTCAAATTAACTTGTTTCTTTTTACTATTAGAAGACAATTGTTTGTTTTATTTAAGTGTACCAATATCATTATTTTTTGTTATTAATTTTACCTTTCCTACCATACCTATTCCACTCCCAGTTGCCGACAGTTAAAAGAGCAGTGACCTACAACCTTGGAAACCCAACCTCAACCCCCTCAAACCCCGAAGACTGAAGCCCAGACTGCTGCAGGACATTCTTTTATAAATTTTAATAAATACAAAATTAATTCATAGTCACACTACCTCTATTTACTTATTATTATTATTCATTGTTATTATTATTTTTTTTCTCTGTTTTCTTCTCTATTCCCTTTTTCAAATTAACTTGTTTCTTTTTACTATTAGAAGACAATTGTTTGTTTTATTTAAGTGTACCAATCTCACTATTTTTTGTTATTAATTTTACCTTCCTCTTTTATTAAGAAGTATTAATCTTATCTATTTATTTTATTATAATTTTTTTTCTTTAAATAAGAACATTTTATATAGTTAGGAGAGTCATTTGTATGACTATACCCCCTCATAATCGACTGTTAAAATATATATACCAGGTCATTCAAAAAGTCCTGTCGTTTTTTTGGGGGAAATTATAAATAAATAAATATTTTCAAATAATCACCTTTATTCATCAAAATATCCACCGTTACAGTCGGTAACCTTCTCCCAACGAGATGGTAAAGCCCAAATTCCTTCCTTAAAAAACTGTTGATTTTTACTGCAAAAATAAGTGGTCAGTT
>NW_027109057.1:672340-673275 GCF_000696795.3 Halyomorpha halys
AAACGAAAAACGACAGGACTTTTTGAATGCCCTGGTATATAACATAAGTTATATCAACCATGTAAGCCCCACCAGGCCCATCTGGTATAAAACTAAAATAAAAAAAATCTAATTAAAAGGTGATGCCTTAATCGGATTGATAGCTTAATGTTTGCAATTCAAGTCACGTCAGTCTAATCACTGACAATGTCATTCCGACCAGAAGACCCTGGAGTGTTCCCATAGAACACTAAACCTATTTCAGCCATTTTCTACTTTCAACCTTTAATTATTAATTAATATATAAAAGCCCTGAGCATTCTTCTTCCTGTTTCACACGTGAAACGTTTCATTACTGTAATTCGTGTGATGTCTTAAGATGTTGATTTACTAATCAGGTGCCTATTTTTGAGTATGTTTAGGCCAAACGGCTATTTATGGCGTCTCTGCGTTACTGGCCTCCAAAACAATTAATTCAACAGGTATTCGTAAGAAGAGAGACGTTTAATAAAATGCTAATGAGCGACAATCTCCGCATGTTTCCTAATTGCAGTTTCTAACGTTTAATTTAAATATGTACTCTCATTATAAATTCAATGTGGGACGGTTCATCTCTTCCATAACTCCAGAGCCGGGAGATCCTGACAAAATGCATCCAGCGAACTAGATGCATATATTCATGTTATGGTTAATTCAGACTGTTCGCATGCGATGCTCTAACTAGGGCACCATGAATTTATCATCATTGCATTTGAATATTTTGTGTCGGAGATAACTTGACGACGTCGGTTTGGCTGTGATTTATACATTAGTTTGTTTGCAGTGCTAATGAGTAAAAACTAGAACGAGAGGGGTGAAAATTGAAAAACAAATTTAGCAATGTCAAGGATAAATTTCTTATAGGTTTAAATGTTCATATTTATGAACAGAATGTTTCTCATTTATTTATTCTTATT
>NW_027109057.1:674255-703032 GCF_000696795.3 Halyomorpha halys
TTATACAACAAGTTGCTGAGAAAATCCGCTAGGGACTCTTGTGCATTTAACGTTTAACATGACTTCAAATAGGGCTGCTCACAATCCTATAGTTATAACATTTAACATGGTAAAACATATAACATTTAACACAACATCATGAATACCCCTAATATTTCTCTATTCAACTATCTTAAAGTCTTCTCATCCCGTTTTAAGGAAATATTTCAAAAGTGTTACAGGACCGTTGCTCCCTGGGGATCTTAGTGAGTGTATATCACTAAAAGGCAATCCAAGGAATTTCCTATTTACCAGTTATATATATAACAACACCTCTTTATTTTATGTTTAATTTTACCTATTTTCAGGAGGGTAAGAAAAAAAGGGTCTTAGTGGGGCGGGTCCGGCCGGGAAGGATGACCTTTTTATTTGGGTTATGATCTCCTCTCGTGAGATTGTGACATGTCGTAATTCGACCAACCTACTGGCTGTAATTGTTTGAGAAGTAGATAAGTAAGGCTACCATGGAGGGCAGTCATTATTATCCGATCAGCCTCCTATCGCACATAAGCAAAATATTTGAGCGGCTGATTCACCATCTTCTGATGCAGCACTGCAGCGAACAGATCATAGCACCTGCGAATACCACTTGGCCAAGCTGCAGACGTGTACTATACAGTATATGCGGAAGAACAGAGCCACAGCCTTCATCTCTTTGGACTGCAGCCGAACCTTTGGGAGTGTATCACGCCCACTCCTAATTCGCCAACTAGAGAAATACACGTTTCCCGCCACTCTATGCCGAATGATTGAAAGCTATCTTAGCGGAAGATCATTCGACGTACGAGTTGGCAAGGACTACTCCACAGCAGTTCTTACTACATGCGGAGTGCCTCTCCGACTCGGTACTGAGTCCAATCCTATTTGTTGTCTTCGCGGCACCTGTCGTCGCATTGAAGCACAAGGAAGCAGTGGTAGCAGCCTATGCAGACGATATTGGTATCTATGCTACCATCGCCAGACCATCATAGATACCCTCGAGGTATTCGAATAAATCCGGTGAAGACTGATGCCATTGTAATGTATAATCAAAAAGGAAAGAAGAGCAGCCTACCAAAGACATTTACGATTGAAGAGGAAGCCAGGGGCGTGTCAAACTCCAACTTTAACCTTGGCGTGACACTAGACAGGCGGCTAATCTTCTCTAATCACGTCAGGGAAAGGATGAGGATTACCAAGCAGAAATAGCATAAGCTGTATTACCTGCTAACGTCACCACAGCTGTCTCTCCGACTGAAGCTGCAAATATATAAGGCTATTATTTATCTACTGCGGCACCTCTTCAAAACAACACTACAAAAACTCCAGAGCTACCAGAACTTCATCCTTCCGAGGCACCACACTTCGGAGGGCCAGGAACAGTGGCATCCACCAAGAACTCCAACTTATTTGTTCCGGAGTTCATAGACCGACGGCACATCAAGTTCTTTGATGGGCTTAAGGCCTGTGCAAACCCACTCTGCCGGGAGATTGCCCCTCCACCAAGACCTGGGAGGTGGCAAGGTAACTATTCATCACTAGAAATGAAGTCCCTTCCCATCAGTACAACGCAGACGGCGAGTAAACGCCATCCCAGAACTTACCCTAAAAGCCTTCAGGCAAAGAAAGGACATTTATTTACTTTGTATTGTGTATATATTATGTATACATATGATGTTTAAAACAATAAAATTGATAGAAGGGTAAGAAAAAAACAACAACAATAAAACGGTCATTTCACTACAAATACCTAAATGTGTGAGGAGTATATTGTAACAGTAGTACTGACAAGTTTGATATATATACCACGTTCAATAAAATTGGTTAAATATCGAATTTTGTCAATATTTGACCTTACGAGGGGTAGGTCGTAACCTAATATCGACTGTATAGAAAGTACGCTATTGTTTAGGAAGAATTGTTTTTCTGATGATGCACTTACCGAGCCCAAGCTCCATAAATTCCATCACGCCTCTCTATTACAACGGTCATTTCACTATATACGTGGAAGTCAAAGGCCCACTTAGGTGATGAAGTGTTTTCTCTCTCCTGTAAAATGTGGTTTACTGAACTTATTGTGTTCTTGATTTCTATCGTTCAATTATGTGGTCTGGGGAATATTTCATTCAGCTCCTTTGTAGTCTTTTTTTTTATTTCCTGGATAAGGTTATTCTGATTATAGTTTAGTTTCTTTCGAATACCTAGTAAAGAATCCTTTTCTATCACCAATCTCGTACAGTGCAAATTATATTTTGAATCTATATTGAATTCCATATTATATTATTGAAATACACAATATGAAGATGGTTAATTACCGTCTGACGTAGAGATTTTATATGGATTATTAGTTAGCTTATTAGCCCTTAGCTTGTTGTTTTGAATTATTATGATTGAACTCTATTTTTAAAATTTGCCTATTTTTCAAAGCACGTTTATGTAGAAAAATAATTTATTCTAACGTTTTCTATTTGAAATATCGATTTAAATATTTTTAAATGTCATTCGCCTTACTATTGTTATACAAGACATACATACCTATTGTGTCCATCAGCCAAAGTTTTTAGTTCAAATTAAAAAGTTAATCACTACTCTTAAATGTCTACTACTATACTGTTGTGATCCATTTATCAATAGGGGATTCATCACTTCTATATCTATTTGTTGCGGCCAACATATGGTCCACATATCGATAAATGAAACATATGATTTTGATAACGTCAAAAACAAAACAACTTCTCTCTATTGTTTTTTAAACTAAAAATAGACAGACAACTTCTTAACGTATCACTGCAAACACATATCTTCTCCATTTTCTCCTCACTACGCACTCGAAGTTACCAGCATTCTGGCCATCTTCGCCAGCTAAATCATCTTAGCCACGGCGAGCGGACTTCTTCGACTCATCCTCCAAGAGGATAAGGCGGGCGGACGTACGTCCCTTTTGTCGATCTATTTCCACGAGAATATCCACTCAGAACAACCACAACCGAAGTCCCACCAATCACCGGTGAAATAAGACTTTTTTTTCTCTTTTGTTCAATTAATTTAATTTTATAATAGTGTTAAGCTTTCCTTTTGTTTCTAGTTGTATATTTTGTGTTCCTTTTTATTATGTTTACTTATTTAAAAATACAAAAATAACAAAATTCGGCTATTCTTTTCTTTTCACGGTTAGGCTAGTATAGGTTCCTTTTGGACCCCTACCCGCCGTAACACTAGTATTAAAGTCAAGTTTTTGAATACAAAAAATAATACGCAGCACCCACTACAGTTGTCATTAATTGTTAAAAACATTTTTTTTAGCTTATCAATAATTACTGTATGCATTTGACTTTCATACGCTTCCACCGATTAAATATACAGCCTAAACTAACAGCTAATTTTATCTATTGTTTAAACTAGCTGCTGTTCTTGCCTAAAGTATAAATATAAAGGTAACGCAATTTGTTGGTATAATAAAAATAACAACTTTATTTCATCATGTATAAAAAGCCTCTCCCCCGGGAGTTATGAGTCAGGTTTATGATCATGAAGAATTTAGAGAAATCACCACTACTTTATTGATAAATTTTTACTTATGCATGCAATATATAATTTGAGGAAGATTTGTAATTGTGAACAATTTTTAAGTTTTCAACGAAAGTACAGGTTTTAATGAATCCAAATATCTAAGTCTCACAAAATGGTTTGTGTGCACAACCTAGCTCAAAAAAGAAAAGTTTTATGAAGTTGAAATTAAATATTTAATTTGGTTATATTCCTGGGTTGTAACAATTATTCCAATAAAATCAAATGTCCAGCAGTGCCACTTTGTAGGATCGATTTTTCATTTTTCTCTAAAAAAGGTTCTAAGGATTTTGATTAAACTCGGCGTGTAAATATAAAATCAAATAATCCTCGATATCAGCTTAGTGTTAATAGTCTAACAGGGCTTAAATTCCAAAAATCTAAAGTATCTTTACTTTTGTTTACTTGAATTAATTAACCATTTTATATTTTTAACAGTTATAAGGAAAGTATAAATGTCAATATTAAAAAAATTGATAAATAAATACAGGAGAATAATGGAGAAACAGAAACGGCGGTTTAGTCTAGAAAATCGGAGACTTCCGAGCGTGTCCGATCTCTTCCGATCGCAATCATAAGGTCCTGAGTATCTTTAATTTTGTTTATTTGAAAAGATTAGCCATTTTATATTGTTTAAAGTAATAAGGAAAGTATAAATGTGAATATAAAAAAAAATTGATAATTAAATAATGGAGAAATAGAAACGGCAGTTTAGTCTAGAAAATTGAAGACTTCCGAACGTGTCCGATCTCTTCCGATCGCAATCATAAGGTTCTGAGATTTTTAATATTTTGTATGAAAATTCTAAATTCTTGGCAGGTTTAAAAATTGATTCGTTGGGCCCTCCTCCAGAAACACCAAAATACGAATATTTATAACAAAAGAAAAATTAAAATTTATCTTTTGAAGTTTTCGCCTACTAGGAGGAATATTCTATATTAGTAACCGGTGATCGGACTATATTTTTATATAACAAATGATACTCAGCGCCCATTATTGTTATCATTAATTCTCTTCTTTTTTTTTAATTTTCTTTAACTTTACTAATTACAGTGTCTACTTGAGTTTCCCAATCTTTCAACAGATTTAAAATCTCTGTGGAATGTACAGTGTAAACTATTTGCTATCTTTATCAATTCTTTAAACCTACTGTTGTTCTTGCTTATAATTTAAGTTTAAAGATAACGTTGTTGTTGTTGATTGTTGCTTAAAGGCGTAAAACCCTCTGGTCATCAACTCCTATGGCATGATAAAAGTAAAAAAAAAAATAAAAAAAGAAAAATAGTTTAAAAAAAAAATAAAATAAAATAAAAAACATAAAAAAATAAAAATCGAAGAGGAGTTATAATTTATAAAGGTAACGTTATGTATTAGTATGTATTTTTACGAACAGAACACAAGCATCCATGTTTACTTCTGTTCAGGTTTTAATGCAGTGTTTTGCTGGCTACTTCTGGACCAGTTAATCTAAAAATAGCATTAAAAATTGGGCCGGTCGTAAAATAATAACTAAAACATTCGGCCTAAAATGATTTATAGTATACTCGTATCGGAATTATAAATTAAGAGAAACCTTGTAGTAAACAAATGGAGGAATGGGCCATGTCCCGGAGGAATTATATACTTTAGGGGCTATAGCCAGAGCTGAAGCCTATCAGAAAATAAATCGTTACCTCAACCTAACTAACGGTTGTTGAAAGGTTGAGTTTGAACCTGGGCTAGTTCCTCCGTCGGCTAGCCTTGTTCCTATCTAACCCAGATACTGCTTTCTGATTGGCTATGATAGCTTAGGTCGTTTTTGAGCTACCTGTTTTAGGAATGCGTGTTCCTGTCTTGGGCTGATAGAGTATGTTCTATATAATTTTCGAAACTACCGTTTCAAAAGTTTATAAGTCAAAATCTCAGCGCATGTTTAAAAACAAAATCAGTTAATTATATTTGCATAAGTCTTTCAAAATGACGTAGTACTTATCTTACAATGGTTTTGATGAGTCAAACCACTTTTTTTTTTTAGTGATCACCTCAGAACAATTAATTTAAATAAATGGAATTTGGTCCGGGTGCGATCAAATAAATCTCAAATAGTAAGTTGGTGTACTATTTTTATTTGAGCCAACGTTTCATCCCACGTTGCAGGGCTTCGTCAGGGCTAAAAAATATACAAACACTTGGCATAAGTACAAAAAAAAATTAGTGAAAAATAACTTTAATATAAAATTTAATATGAAAAATTAAAGGTTATAAGCAATAAATGAAAACGGTAATAGTAACAGATAAAGAGAAGAAATATTAAAGAAAGTAAAATTTAAGATATGAAAAGAGATAAGATTAAAATTAAATTATTAATAATACTAATAATTAATAATACTCAAATCAGATCCATTTCAGGGTAAATAATCTCATGGTTTAGTTAACATTGTCACCCATGACCCGAGAGAGTAGCCGAAGAACACTTCCCCATCCTCCCACTCTTTTGAGGACACCCATCAACAATGTGAATTAATTTCATTTGATTTTCTTCTTATCCCTTTTCATCTCTTTATTTTTACTTTCTTTAATACTTCTTCTCTCTATCTGTTACTATTACCGTTATTGTGTATTTTATTTATTGTTTATAACCTTTAATTTTTCTTATTAAATTTTACGTTTCATTGTATACCCTAGATATTTTCCACTAATTTTTGTTGTACATATGTCAAGTGTTTTTTTTAAGCCCTGCAACGTGGGGCGAATCGTTGGCTCAAAAAAAATAGTACACCAATTTACTGTTTGAGTTTTATTTGACCGCACCCGGACCAAATTCCATTTATTGATACACACGGTCAATCAGAAATCTTCCAATAATTAATTTAATACTTTTAATATGATTTTTTTAAAATTTATAATAATAATTTTTGTTAAATAATAATAACATAAACTTCCACAATCAAGGACAATCAAAAAGTATTCATTTATAGCATATAAACAATCAAGACTATAGAAGAAATAAGTAAAAAAAAAATTAAATTATAACAATGATAGTAAAAAAAATTAAATAAAACGTAATATGACAACAGAATAATTTATACACAAGATAAGGAAAATTATATTTAACTAATAATACAATCAATAATTCCTACACACATTCCCATTTAAGTACAATTACTTTCAGCCTTGGGAACTCACAATACAAGCTTTTCCGTCCTCATGTGGTTGGCAAAGTAGCACGCTAATAGATACCAGCGCTAGTCTCCTAGCCGCGTTAATGATTTGATTCCCTTCCCTGTAATTGACGATTAATTGAAATTAATTCAATTGTTACTTTTTCATATTAACAGAAAACATGTTGATCAGGGGGTGAGGTGGAAATAGATATTGTGATTAGCTAAAAACTAAAATGTATTTTATTAATTATTAATTGATTTGGAATTATGAAGTATATGAATGACTTAGAACTTTTATCGAGTACGCAGATGACGTTCATTTTCTTGGTCACAGTTTCGTTGTTGGTGAATGTTTTAATTTACATTCACCAAAATCAAAGTGGCGGTTACGTTTTATAAAAAAAAAAAAAAAAAATGAAGAATATTATTGTTATAAATAATAATATTACTAAATATTAAGTAGTAGCTGTTTTGAGGATTCAATTGATCCTAGAATCAAATATAAGTTGGTCGGTCTGGGTAGATAATGTAGTAATTTCTTTTTTTAATTGTGAGCCTACGTTTCGGCTTAAGTTGCAAATCATTCATTCATCAGGGCAATGTAAATACAAGATTAGAACCTCGATGTTACAGGATAACAAACAAGATAAAAACGGAAAAATAAAATTATAACAAGAAAATATTACAGTGTAAACTCTATGAACTCCCTTACCCACAGAATGTTTTAAACTCTTTAAAACTAAAAAATAGCTAAATAGCACCACTAGTATTAATACTTAATCTGTATAGTATTAATACTAGTGGTGCTATTTTTTTTATTTGTGTATTTTTTTAAATACTTTTATATAATAATAGTAAATCATATAAGTATATAATATTTGAAAATTATATCCTCCTGTGAATGTGGCTAATTTTCGATAGATATTGTTGTCAATTATACTCTAAAAAGCTGTTCTTCCCAAACCTTCAGGGTGCCAGTGTATTTCTGCATAAACGTCACTCGGCCTACTGTTAATTACCTATTATACCGTTTTCTTTTAATGATTACAATTTTTAAAACTTTATAATTATGTTATCGTATTGGCTGAGGTTATTAATATGAAATTAAACACCAGAGAAGATCTAGAAAGGAATGAATTTCTGGAACAGTTGGGCCCACTACCAGATCTCTGCTTCACAAGAACGCTTCACTCCTAGGAATGCGGCTAATTTACTTTCTAACAATGTTTATTAGGAAGAGCCATGAGGGGAAAGTTGGTAGCTCCTGGACCCGATCACCTGTGGGACGTACCTTACAGGGGTGTCATCCAGTTCTTGGTGTAGGTCAGGAGTTGGACGATAACTAGGTCGTTTGTCGGAGTTGGAACTCTGGGGTAGTTTTCATCTGATATCTCACAGGCAAAGAGGCAATTTTCTGCTTTTCATAGATTTTTCTGGTATTTTATTTTCTTAATTCGGTTAAACTTAGGATACTCGTTAACTAAACCTTAATATAAGTTAATTAAACTGTAATTTCATAGAATTGGTACCAATTAGTTCAGAGATACTGTGAATTTATACTATTGGTATTTAAGATGTTTTAGCAACATATCTACTTTTATTTATAAGGTCTTCTATTGTTTTAGAAATACTATAGTCGTAGATTTACTACCAAATGTACTTTTAAAATATATCTTTAATAAGTTACTTTATGTTCTTTCATTTGATATGTAATGTAACAAACTTAAAATAAAGAAATTATTTTTACTTGTCATCAAAATTTTAAATGTTGAAAAATCCTAAAGGGGTCTCCTTATTTATACAATTATCAATCTTAGTTTCTTGCTAGATAATGTGTTTCATACTAAATAATAAATTATTTATTGAAACGGGAAGGAATGTGAATATAAATATAGTAATTTGGATCTTATAACAATTTATTTAATCGAGACGCAAACTCCTTTATGGAATTAAACAGTACTTACCATGTAAATTTACCCTTAGTTGGAATATTTTTCCATGTGAAATCCTATTTAGACCTGTACCTCTTTCGATCTGTGCCTACCTTACTCTCTCGCCAGAATCATCTATTTCGTCTTCTTGATTTCCATAATTTTTTGGCCAGCCTTTTCATTGGCTGTTTAAAGTTTAGGGGTGGAAACCAGAACTTTTCCTAAACATCGAAGAGGTATTCAATCTTTTGATATCCCAATCACATTAATCATTCCCTATTTTTATGCCTCGGAGATATTAATAATTGAAGAGTACTAGGTGAAAGCCAATACAGGTGTTGTTTGAACCTGGCTGCTTACCTGTATGGTTTGGAACTGCTAGACATGCAGAAAGATTTGACTGGGTGTCATCGCAAAAGCATTTCCACTCGTATGTTTATGACCAGAGATGGGTAACTATGAAATTAATAGCTAAAATTGCTATGGATACGATATTTATTTATCAATAGTTTATTCATGATCAATGGTCGTATCCATAGCAATTTCAGCTATTAGTTTTAGCTATAGCTAATTTTTGACCATCTCTCTTTATGTGCCAATTTATATTAAGATTATCCATTTCATTAAACTTCTTTCTCAACCCGGTATTGCCAATACATAGCAATATGTATATATATGTTTGTGTGTGTGCTGGATTTGTATGTGTGTATGTACATATATGCATGAGTACTAACTAGAGTAGATGGGAGAGAGGAGGCAATTAGGAGATGCTCCTGAGCGGACCTTGCCCCAGTCCCCTGACCTAGAAGCTGCCTTGTTATTAATTAGCTAGTTGAGGTTATCAGTGCGGCAAGTTTCACATTGCCAGAGCTTCCTTCATCGCATGAAAACGAAAGTCAATGAGATTAGTCTGAGTTTCACCGGGAGCATTCTAACATCCTAACTGTTTCAATCTAAAAAAAAATATATTGTATATATGTATAAATAGTTAACCGTAAAAATTGATATATAAGAAGATGGTCAGGGTTGCGGTCAAAACAAAACAAAAATAGTTTGCAACTATTTATTTTCCGACGATTCGCCCCACTCATCAGGGCTGTTCAAAGCAATCGGTTGAACAGAAAACTATTTTTGTATTGTATTTTATTGTAAACTATTTTTGTTTCTGTTTTTACCGCAACCCTGACCATCTTCTTATAAAAAAAAATATTTATGTGCATTATACATGGTATGAACGTGACGCATAATTATCCTCTTGGAGCTTATTCCGGGTTAAATTGGCAATATCACGTGCCTTCTAACAACCTTTTACTCTCATTTTATTCCGGGCCATCTTTCCCCAACCAAATGGGGACGCCGACAACTTTGAGATTAAAGATTAAAGGGCCCTTCAAATTATCATGATGAGCAACTTTGGGCCTTAAACAACACGATTGTTTAAATCATTTATTTATTTAATAACTAAAAAGTGACAAACTTTAAAAAGAAATATTAAACATATACAATAGGTACTTTTTAAATTAGGAAAACAACATTTTGCTCCTTAAAACCTTTATTTATTTAAGTACATTGGTTTCTATCAACATCAGTGGTAAAGTTATTGAAGTAATTATACTCCTATGTTCATTCTTGATTTGTTTTAATTTATGAATCAGAGGAGTAAGGGGGCCTTTGGTTAAAGATATCACTGGGCAGGATAATACTCGAGGAATTATTGTTTGTCGCTTCAAATACTCTTTATAAAGAATACCGAAACTTTTAGAAGAACTCACTGCAATGAACTCTGACGGCTAAACAAATTTAGAATAGGCTATTTCATAGGTTTCAAAAATTGCCAAAATTGAGCAAAAGTGGCGGCTTAGTGTAAAGTGGCATAAATAGTTGGGACTGCCATTATTTTTAATTATCTCTTTTTCAAAATCATCATTGTACACTAACACCAATTCTAAATTCAATGAAACCATCAAAAAGCGCTTTGGATTTTATGACGACAGAAGCCATGTTTATGTTCCTGGACTTTCTCTAGCAAATATCACCACATTTTCTTGTCTTGGGCAAACAGAATCCATTGCTTGTTCAGGCAGTTTTGGTTCTGCGACCTTTACAGATATTGTACCGCTCATTACTCTTAACTTACTAATGGCGTAGTTATTCCTTTTTTTTTTTGTTGTATTTTCATTCTAAGACTAACGAACTAGGTTAACGACCAATTCAAGCCTTCAGGTCTTCACAGTGCATTAGCTGTTCCTGACGGGTTCCTCAGATATCATCGGGTGACTTAGTCATCAAAACTTAAGCTTTGACGTTCCTCGACCTTGGTAGTCTATGTCCAGGTTTCACATCTATTGCTAAACACAGGGAACATTAACATCTTCTACAGAAAAGATATTATCTTATTTGGAACATTGAGTTAGTGCATCGGTTACGAAATTACTTGTAGTAGTCCTAACCTAAACCTTAATTTGTCCACCTTTAAACTACTTCTATACCCTCTCTCCCTCCCTCTCCCAATAAAATATGTTTTGATTGATTAAGTAAGGCCATTATGTAGTCGACCCCGAATATCAATAGTTCCTTCCTAATTTTAAACAAGGATGTTCTTTGTTTTCAGTTCCCTTGTACTCAGATACATTCAGGACAGAGCCTTCAATAGTTTGTAAAGAAATTACCTCCGTATGAATATAAAGATTAGCAGTAACTGTTTGTTCTATATCCTATTAGCAAGGCAGATGACTGACTAATTATATATGGGCTAGATGACTAGAAAACAATCAAGTGCCGTACTCACGTAAAGGATTACAACCTTCTCACTCTAGCTAGATTATAACCAGTTGGATAGCTTGATCCCATCCCAATATTGAGGACTTCAGGTTATTATATAAATAAACAAGATTAATGAAATTTCTCCTCTCAGGATCCTTAAGGATATGATGATTTAGTAATCTATGATTCATCTGCTGGATGCTTACAATATCCTAGAAATCAGGAAATGGATGTCGTCGCCATAAGAAGGAGAAGATTGGAGGAGGCCAAGATCTACAACCAGTTTGTAGTATCGTCATGAAAAAGGACGTATGGTTCATTCTGTAAAGACAGCTTAATTTGTTAAATCACTTCCTCAGTAAACTCTAATCCCAAGTATACACTATCCTACCTATTAGGTGATCCACTTACGGGTCATTTAGGAATTTTCTAGAATCTGATATTTGTACGCTTGATCAGCACAATCAAGGTAAATCAGACCGCTAATGCAGCTCTTATTGCCGCCAAGAGTCAGAAGCGTAGTCATTACGTTGTGCGCTTTAAAAGTAATCATGACAATCGTATAATTGCAGTTTTGATGAAGAAAAGACATATTCAATTCCAGACAAAATAACATAGAGAAAGTAATCGGTGGAATACGGCCGAACTTGAACTTTACATACAAGAAGTTTTTTTTTTGTTTTTTTAATTTATTTATTGATATTTACAACTGTATAAAAAAATACAACAAGTAAATTTGATCATAATGGCATAATGATAATGATATGATACAGCATGTAGAGAAACTACCCAGTAGTAGACTCTAAAAACATTTTACAATATAAGGTCACGAGGCCATCTTCTTTTCAGGCGCCTCGGAGGATTGCCAGGAAAGGAAGAGGAAGCAAGGTTAGAAACAGTGGTTTTGGGTGGTTAGGGAGTTTATAATGGAAGCAATGATATCGGGGTCGGGCTAGATCGGTTACATAAGGAACATTTAGGTCTTTATGGATGGTTTTATTAGTAATAAAATAAGGAGCCACGAAGGATTTTGGATTGAAAGGATTGGATAAGAGAGGAATTCGAAGGTTTAGTGGAGCCCCAAAGCTCAACTCCGTATGTCCAGATGGGCCTTATTATTGTCATGTAGATCAGTCTTTCGTAATGAGTTGGAAGTTTAGACCGTTTGTCTAGTAAGTGCTGTAATAGTCGGAATCTGCGTGCAGTTTCCTGTTTGTTCAGTCTTGTGTGAGGATTCCAGGTTAGTCGTTTGTCAAGATGTAGTCCAAGATAACGAATCTGTTCTACAGGGGGTAAGAGCCACATTATTAAAGTATACTGTAGGGCAGTCGGCAGGTTTACGACGAAGAGTGATTTGATGGGATTTGTTGGGATTTATTTTTATCCTCCAATTTCGATACCATTCTTCGAGGATTGTGATATGGGACTAGAGAGTTTGGAATGCAATCAAAGGGTTATTACTAACTGTGAGCACACATGTGTCATCTGCATACGTTGTAAGGATAGTGTTAGGAGTTGTTGGGATGTCAGCTGTATAGACGGTGTAGAGGATGGGACCGAGAATACTACCTTGAGGAACACCAGCGGATTGAAAATAGAGGGATGAATAGGAACCATTGTGGTTTAATTGGAATCTATTAGTAAGAAAGGAACGGATGATGAGAAAATAACATACAAGAAGTAATTTCCATTTTCACAAATTTAAGCCTTGGTTGTGATTTTAAGGCTCAAAAGTTCTACTAAATGAACAAGACGATTTTGTCATCCTAAAAAAGACCAGCAAGTAGAGATAAGATATGATCAACTCCTTCCCTTCGATGAAGAGCAGCATGTATTCCGATAACGCATATGCCGGTTTCCCTCCAAGTTGGTATAAACTGAGTCCAAGATCTCCATTGTTTGTCTCCATTTGATTTCCTATTCAGTTGTCTCACAGTGTTGTTGTTGTATAACAATATATCCCTATCATCTTTAATTGAAAAACTTGACAGTATGAAAGCAAGCCCCTAAAAATTGTGAGCATACTGATGGTTCCCTAAAGATAATTTGGTGTGAGTGAGCGAGTTGATCACTGGGCCCGTTTCATCATAAAGTATCAAAAGTACATAAAAGTAAAGTACCAACTAATACTATTATTCTGGTAGATTTAACTTAATACAATTACACTGACTCGT
Organism: Halyomorpha halys; assembly: GCF_000696795.3. Classification (NCBI taxonomy): domain Eukaryota; kingdom Metazoa; phylum Arthropoda; class Insecta; order Hemiptera; family Pentatomidae; genus Halyomorpha; species Halyomorpha halys. The sequence continues at coordinate 687,852 of NW_027109057.1, forward strand.
ACTTTAGTACTTTTAAACTCTTGGAATATATTTAATAGTCATCCCTATTATGAAAAAAATAAGTATTAGTGTTATTCCCACGTAGTTTCTATACTTGTATTTATGAACCATTACTATTAGCTTTCATTATGAAACCCGGCTCTGGTCGTTTCCACTCTTTACAACTGTCAAACGCTCTCTCACGCGTAGTATGGATAATGATCCGAACTGTACCTACATAGTTTAGAAAAGTATTTTTTATTTTGCTTCTAATTTTCGTTTAAGAAATCAGTTAATTATTGATTTTTAAAAATGCATGCAGAATTTAATAAGCAATAAATTTTATGTTCTTTTGATAGATAAAATGTGTTCATTGATCATGGCACTAATTGAAAGAGCCAGGACAGGGACCAGCGAAGTGGTCTATGGCAGCAGAGAGAGTGGGTCAGGGGAACGGCTCCTTTCCCTGGGCCACATCCAGGCTTCAGTCTTTCCTAAATTTATATTTTAAACAGTTTTATGTTATCATCAAGTTTATTTATAGTTAATACATAATATTTATTCATTATTGTCTTTATATTCAGCTATGGACTAAATTCTAGATCTATATTTTCATTAAATTAACGAAGGAGAACCTTCACGTTACGAGTGCAAATCTTAAAAAAATATATCTATTTTAAGAAATATATCTGTGATATAAGTATAATATAATATAATTCCAAAAAATTTCATTTCGAGTCATCCATTTAGTTCGTAGCTTTCGTGTTAACTGACTTCATAATATTTAGTTAAAACGCTTCCTTATTTCAAATCCTACGCTAATAGATAATAGCTGCAATATGTACGAGATCAAAAATCATTAAAATCACTATCCATCTCAAATTTAAGGAGTTCAGAAATTTAGAAGGAAAAAAACTTAATAAATAAAAAGATAAAGGAGAAAAATAATAATAAAGAATATGAAATTATCTAAGGGATAAGTCCAAATATCTAGAAAAGTAAAATCATGTTTCTTATCTATAAGAAACATGGGTGTTGATGAATATTAGGTTTTACGCCCTTAGGTCCTAATGAACAACAACTACGGGCCCAAATTAGGGGTGTAATTATCGAGAAAATTAAAAAAGAAAAAACACCTCTATCTATCATTTCGAAAGTTCTCAAATATATCGAAATTAACCAATATTTCGGGTCTCTGCGTTTTTTATCTTTGGAAGGAGAAAGGGAATGTGGATTACATTGATTTGAAGAATTAGTAGAAATTCTCTTTGATTTATATTAGCTTTAATAGCAATGATTAAATATTTATATAATGCTTCGCAAAAAAAAGGTTAAATCTACTAATATTTATATTGAAAAATAATCTACTTCTAGATCTAGTGACTGAGCACTATCGGCCAATCTGCCTTCTTTCGCATATCAGTAAGGTGTTCCAGCGTCCGGTACAACACCACCAATGGAGCCCTGCTGTGCTGAAAACGTCATACCACCTGAGCAAACTGGTTTCCAGAGGGTTGTCTCCTGTGAACACCGTTTAGTGAAATTCCAGGGGTTCACCATTGAGTAGATGAGGAGGAATAGAGCGACAGCCTTTATATCATAGGACTGTAGCCAGGCGTTCGATAGAGTATCACATCCACTTCTATTCCGTCAACTGGAAAAGTTCAAGTTCCGCCGCCCTATGCCGACTTTTTTTTTTTTTATCCCCCTCCCTTGCCATCTCTGGCATACGGGGTGCCCTATGCCGACTAATCAGTACCTACCTCAGTGAGAGGTCCTTCGTCGTACGGGTTGGTGATGAACTCTCGCTCCCAGCCTTCACCACTTTTGGAGTACCACAAGACTCAGTACTGGGACTTTTGCTCTTCGTCATCTTCACTGCGCCAATTATGTCCTTAGAGCAAGCTGCATTGAAGAAAGATGGAATCAGAGTGAACCCGTCTAAGACTGACGCTATTGTCATGTCATTTCAGAAAGGCAAAAAGAGATTCGTATTGGATGAACAGGAACGGAAGATCTTTAATTTCATCCTCTACCGTGGTATCGTCATCTCACCTTCTCCAATCATACCAAGAAGAGGCTCAAGCTGGGCCGACTTAAAACGTATAGGCTGCACCATCTGCTCACTTCACTGCAACTTTCACTGCACCTGAAACTACAGATCTACTAAGCAATTATCTGACCAACTCTGCTCCATGGTGCTCCTTTAATGAGACACCTCTACAAAACTACGTTAAAAAGACTGTAGAGTTTCCAGGGTTCTGTTCTTCGAAGAATCGTCAGGGGAACCACGCTTCAGAGGGCCAAGAACAGTGTCACCCGTAAAGAGCTACAGCTCCCCACTGTGACGGAGCTCATAAGCCGACGGCACTTAATCAAATTTTGTCTCTGTTTCGTGAAATTACCCCTCCACCAAGGTGGCAGTGCACTGTCCCCTTAGTTAACGTACTCGACGTGGGAAGGGCTTTAACTCTACAGTCCTTAGACTCATACCTAATCAGCGGAACGCCCCCTCTCCCCCCGTTCCAATAATCTACTGGATCTCGATTTTAACTACATTAATTGGACCCTGCAAATAACCTTACTATGCCACAAGGCAGTCAAAGGCAATATTATACTAATATACATTTATCAATTGCATTATGTATGAAATTAATAATAAAGGATGTTACGAAAAAAAAAAATACTAGATATTGACATATGTAGACGGTGATTAAGCGCTCAGTGCTCCCCTGCACACATCGGATCCCACAACCTAACCTCCCTTAAAGTGCCCTTCAGGCAAAGAATATAATAGGTATATTTATGATTATTATGTATACATATTCCTATTTTTGTACTATGTATTGGTTTTGTTTGAGATAATAAAATTAATAAAAGGGTGAGGAAAAAATAGAACAAAAATAAAATTGCTAGAACGGAATTATTGAACTACTTAAATAGAAAATCGAAACCATGAACATGGACATTAAATAGACCTGTTCATGTTACCACACTTATTTCTAAAATGGCTTAATACTAAGAACTAGAGAAAATTTGAATTACTCAACATAAAAAAAGTAATAAAAAAAGAAGAAAAATAAAATAAAATAAAAAATGAATTATTCTTGTGGGAGTGAGTAGCTCATTGGTAAGGTAATGGACTACTAACTCCAGTGATCTGGCTTCGAATCCGGCTGTGACAGATAAGGTAATAGCCTTTGAGTCAGCCCTGTGGGTTCGGGAGCCCTCTGGGGTCCACCCAGCCTCATAAAGTCGGTACCCTTAATTGGATAAAAATCTAGTGGGGGAGGGGGAGGGGCGTGAGTCTATCCAAATCACCTCCTTGCACAACCGTTGGTCTAGTAACAGTACTTCCTTACAAAGTACTGCATCCCTTACCGTTCATGGGTTATAGTGGTACAGATTTAATTTAATGAATTAATGCTACTATATTCTATCATTACTTTTATTATTAATAATACGCATAAAAAACGAAAAAAAACATTTGATAAGATTTATTAATTTATCAATTGGTTCATAACTAAACCTATCTTTTTTATGGGCATGATTATCATGCTATATTTTCCCCCTGTCATTTGCTTCAAATTTTAGGAATATGATATATGAGCTAGACAAGGCATGTAGCAAAAACGTTCGGTGCCAACTATATTCATTGCATCCTTTGTTCGAAAGAATGTCATAGCAAGAATAGGCCATCGCAGAAGGCAGTGCCAAGGAGATCCGTGCGTATAGACTGCAATTAGAACTTTCTGCGTGTCTCACGAAGCACAAGCTGTGATGGGAAAGCAAGGGCAGTTGGGATAGCACACATTACACGGCTACCATTGATGGCACTTTGTGGGAATGGAGAAAAGAATTACAGAGCTCTTTCACTTGTGAACTTTCCTAAATTAGTAATATAAATAAACAATGGTGAGTTAGTATTTTTTTTAAAAATCGCTAGATCACGACTCTCAGCTCTTGCAGTTTTCGACATCATGATAATTACGATTTTTTATCAAAGGAAATCCTCTGAAATAGTGATATTTGCCTATGCACACCCATGTTCAATCTCCAATATATCTCTTGTAAGATTATTGTTTATACTTCATGGTGAAAGCTGATAAAATATTAATATTTAAGACGTACTAATAATTAAATAATATTGTACAAATAATTCGATAATTTAAATTTATATTAATTATAATAATAATAATAACACAATAATGAAGAAAAAAAATTGAAGATAATAATAGGAAATGAGTAATTCCGGTTTTTAATTCTTCTTTAACTAAGTGTGTTTCGTTCAAAAAAGGAAAGATTTGAAACAGAGGTGACCCCTCACACTATAAGCATATACTTGATTGCAATTAGTAGACCTAATGCACTATGGGACCAAGATTAAAAAAATAAAAGAGACTCACTAGCTAGTTAGCTGTGGCCCAAAGCAAAGGTGAGAGGGCCACTTTTTTTTTTTTTTTTTTTTTCATGTATTTGACAACTTAGGTAAACGTCTCCCCAATTGAGGAAGAGTCGAGTAGCAGGGAGAAGAGTAATGGATGGATGGAGTAACAAGAGAGTGGATGCCGCCCTCATCCACATAAAAGTTCACCTGGATGAGTGGACTCTGTTTTTCATTTCTAATCCAGTAACCTGATCTTCTTGCTCAGCGACGCATCGATGAACCATATTTACTGCCCTCAATTCAAGATTATAAATTCACACACGTTTCTTTTGGTCCATTCCTTCATAACCTGTGATTACAATATATATTTATTACAATATTTATTCCCTCTTGTTTAACAATGCTATAAATTTTCAATAAGTTAATTTTCGTTTACTTTCAAGTCTTTCAATTAAAATTCAGTCCACTAACATTAATCCAACTAGCATTCTCAAGTGAGGTAGCATTCCTGGCCTTCAGTTGAAGGTGCACTTCATACTGATCGAGTGTTCTTCGACTTCCGTCGATACTCGTAACTATTCACTATATAAGTGTGCAAGGGGGTACAAGTTGTTATTTTACTACCAAATTAAAGGATATATTATATACACAATTGTGAAATTTTCAATAAATAATAGTAAATTGTTGATTATTTCAGAAGTTTTTCAATACTGATGTGCAAACTTAGTTTAAGCACTGGTTTTCTTTTCAGGTTTCAGGTTAGTCTTCCCCATTCCATTGTTCATACTGTCTTATAAAAATTAACTTTTTTTTGCTTAACATGTAATTTTTATATTTAACCATCATTAACTTTTTATATTTTCAATTTAACAACATAAAGGTTTATTCATGTTTATTCAAGTTGTCATGATCCCTTAAAATATATATCACTAATTTCCTTTAACATCTAATATCTGAAACTTAGGGTATTGGCCGAAATCTGATGTAGGTATAAAAATGATAATAATAAAGTACAATATAAGTCCATTCTAAGATACAATAAATTTAGAAGTAGTAGTATAAATTCATTTTTATTCGTATGTATTCTCTAGAAAATTTAGTTATAATATATAATAATACTTTATTATGTATTATAGTAAGCTTCTTTATCGGTTGCCTTATCAGTTACTGTGGCTTTTTTCTCCAAGATTATGTTTTTCTTTATTTTGATATTTCTATTTACTTAATATTTGATATTATGACATTTCTTCAGAGAGACTCTAAAATATGTTTGATTTTGTTTTTTAATATTGCTATATGTCTTTTCAAGGTAATAATTAATTTTGGTCAACGTAACCGTCTATGCCATAATTTAAAATAAGAAATAAATATCATTATACAAAATAAATAAACAAAATTGAAAAAATAGCATTTTTAGTTTTGTGGGACATGCCAAACATATTTTTATTTTTTATTCAGCCAAGTATTTATTATTCCAAGTAACCTTTTGTATTTGCTTTTTGACTAGTTTTACTAGGATATAGGATCACATCATTGTTCAGTAATCCTGGTTTCCCGCAAATACATTGGTGATATATTCTTGCCTCACTATTGTGCCTCTTCAATGAGTCTGTTCCAAGCATGGTTTCACATCCATTTGCTATTCGATAAATAGAAACATGAAGCTTCAAGCTGAGATGACATTTATCTGTGAGGAGACTCTCCTTTTTGACATGTCGCCAATAAGCTCTTGTTGATATGACTTGGTATTGTATCACGATGTGAAATCCTTGTTCCCCCAGAGATCTGACCTGTTTTTAGCCAATCAACAGAAAGTTTATTATCGATCTCAGGGTCCATGTAGTTCATTTTCTTGCCATTCAATTTCAAGTCATCCTCATTTCTTATTTGCTTTGGTTTCAGACTACTTCGGTAGATTTATGGCAGCGTTATATTTATCCATTTCTTTCATCATAGTGATGATTGTTAAAGAGTTTACCATAAAAGTATAATTATAATAATAATATAATGAGTCTGCCAACTTTTTATTTTGACTATTTACAAATATCATCATAATTATTACCTATAAATTTGTCGTTTTTAGCTCGACATCTTTTGTCCAAAAACAAGTTAGAATTTACAAAACAATTTCCCTTTCTACTGTTTTTATGGATGCGAAAAACCTCTGACCTTGACCTCTTACACTAACGTTTGGTTTCGCTAAGCCTTTATAATTAATATGTGCAATATGTAGCAATGAAATCAATCAGTCGAGGCCGAAAGACTTTCCATGTCTGTATCATAGACTTCACTATTGCCAGTATGGTTCGCACTTAGTACTCACGCACTAACAGTGCCTGGCTTTGATTATCAATGTCTGCTTACAAATGCAGTATGAAGTTGGCACCATTTTCAACTCAGATCCGGGTATAAATATCCAAGTATTAACCGTTTCCATTTATACTTCTGCTTTCTATTTTTTGAATATTCATGATAAATTTTAAAATATGTTATAACAACTGATTTTAGGTATTTTATTTTTTGTATATAGTTTATTTTATTTTAAGTACAATTTTTATTATTAAATATAGTACTATTATTTATTTTTGTTTGTTGATATGGTATGTATGATAACGAACACTAAGACCAATCATCTTTAAAAGTAGGGAATTGTAATTAGGTTGTACATTATTGTTTAAATAAAATAAATAAATTGTATCCATTTTATTCTCAAAACAATTTATATTTCTTTATAAGTCCGACGTTCCGGCCAACTCGCCCATCCTCAAGGACAATCTTAATTCAATTTTAGAATTGTACTTACAATTTTAGAAACAATGATTATTGTGATAAATTATAATAGTGAAAATTAACTGTTATTAAAAGTTTTAATTTTTAATTTAATATGAAGATATAAGGTAATAATGTCCTGGGCAGAATAACCTAAAGATTTTTAAAATTGATGTAAATAAAATCATTCATAAAGACCTCTATGTTCCATATGTAACCGATCTAACCCTTTAGAATAGATGTCCGATAGTATTATAATATATTATAACATATAAATGTATTTTTTGATAAACCACCCAAACCCACTAGTTTCTAACCTTGCTTCCTCTTCCATTCCTGACAATCCGCCTGAAAAGAAGATGGCCACGAGACCTGCTAATGTAAAACGTCATTAGAGTGCTACTATCACTCCATTTTAACTGAGATCAAATTTACTAAATGTATTATAATGTACAGTTGTAAATATCAATAAATAAATAAAAAATAATAAAATTGATGTGGTTCTAAAATTGTATTAAGATGTCGGACTTATAAAGAAATATAAATTGTTTTGAGACCAAAATTGGATAAAATTTCTTTTATTTAAACAAGATTATATATATGTTGTTCATTACTTTAATTTTTAAAATTATATTATGTAATATCAAGGACAATACTTTTATCATAAAAAAATATAAAGAGAGGAAAATAAATTATTAACATTGTATAATTGATTGATTTTGTGTAAAACCGAATTGATGCCTATGAATGGAATTAAATATTAAATAATTTAATAATAAATAATTCAAAACACTATCCAATTATAGTCTCAAAACTTTTATTTCTTTTACACGTCCAACGTTTCGGCCATCTTCAGGGACAATCTACTCAATTCACTATGAAACATATAACTTAACCACTCTAAAAACTTCATACAGGGTATTCTGCCCAGGTCAAAACATTTATATCTAATAAGTCAAATGTCCATTAAAAACCACAGTCAAAATTATTTCTCTTTAAACACTATTAATACACTTTTTCAAAAAAATGAAAAAAAATTGTATTAATAGTGTTTAAAGAGAAATAATTTTTTGAATGTGGTTTTTAATGGATATTTGACTTATTAGATATAAATGTTTTGAGGAATAGCCTGCATGAAGTTTTTAGAGTGGTTAAATTATATGTTTCATAGTGAATTGAGTAGATTGTCCCTGAAGATGGCCGAATTGGCCGAAACGTTGGACGTGTAAAAGAAATAAAAGTTTTGAGACTATAATTGGATAGTGTTTTGAATTATTTATTAAAAAATTACTAGTCTCAAGAAAAAATTTTAAGATTATAATTAAATATTAAAGTTGTGAAAAAAATTAAAGAAATAATATCATATTTTCACATTTGAATATTTTCAGTAAATAGGATAATACATTTTTCAGGCTGTGTTCATTATAAAGATAAGTTGAAATTCGTAATTAAGTATGAATTAATAAATTTAAAAAAAGAAAATTAAATGTTATTTAAATTAAAACAGAATAGGTACATATAAAACATGAGCTGATTTGATATTTTTATAATTGTTTGTATTTTTAAATTTTTTATAATTATAAAATTCTCGATGTATTGGATATAAACCTAAAAAAGAAATCACATCTTTGAGTATAGAAATTTAACTTTCACAAACCCAAGCCCTCTTACACATTCCTAAATCACTGTGATTCAGATGTTACAATCTGGAAGCTGATACGAGTGTTTTGCTATTAACCCCGTAGACCTGGTTTGGTTTCCTGTTCCTCCCAGGAATTTACGTTGTTTTGATTCAGCTTAGGGTTCGTTCACCCACTAATAGAACATCAGTAGCCGCATCGGTGAAGGTAGAACGGATTTAATGACAGACAGATTTCAATTTTGCTTTACATAAAATTTGTTTTATTGTCCCTTTTTGAAATACTGAACGTTGAGTATTTATTTAAAAACTATTCCTGCACTCAGTTATAAGGAAATAGTCATCCTGCCAAATAATGAATCTATTATCTTTTTTTTCTCGATCCCTTCATCATTTTCGTTCCTTCAATATTAATTAATTTTTTAACTCAAAATTCTTTTCTTTTTGCACCATTGCATTTTCAGGAGTAATATTTTTTTAATTTAATGAGTGACTCATTTCTCTCTTTCTCTTTTTACTATTTTACTTTATTACATCATAAAATTAAGCTTTATTTTTAAAACAATTTCAAAAAGAAAGCTTAAGTCTCATCATTACCAGCAAACAGACGAGTTTTCACTAATTTTGTCATCCTGGAAAAAAAAAAAAGGTTAGATCAGTAACTGTCATTAGTTTAATAGACATCTTATATTTCTATCTTTTTAAATTTGAATAATTCAGCATTGATATACAAACATGCTTGATTGAAAACTCTGCGGTGTTCACTACACCAAATTTGATATTAAATTAATTATTTTGATAAATAAAAAAAAATAATCTGAATCATTCTATATACCCTTAAAAAGAATTTAGAAATTGGTGATTGATATATCGAATTACGTGATCATCGAGTGGTGAGCTGTGAATATGGTACCTAATTAAAAGAAAATCGGCACTCTAGTTTGGGGAAAAATCCGTAGATAGCACACAGATGGATTTTTTGTCATTCCTATTTAAAATTACACTTATCATGAAACGTATAACCTCAAATTTTGAGGGAGTGGTTTGATACTTTTTTTTACATTCATAAAATTCTGTTTTATTTTTTTAAATAGTTCTTTTTATTAATTATTATTAACAGTTTAAGACTATAATTGATATTTACGCCAAGGTGCAATTGCCTTTTTCATGGTACAGAGATGTTTGAATTTCCTTTTTTTACAAATTTTTAGATTTATATAGCAAGATAATTTAAATAATGAAAACCTTCATAATAATAAAGAAGTAATTAAAAACAATTATGTAAATAAACATGAATTATAAATAATGAAGAAATAAATCACTAAAACAATTGGTTAAAAAATAAAATAAATGCGTATTTATTCAAGTTTCAAGGTCATTTTCTGTTTTGACTGTTAATGTATGTATACGTTTTGGGTGTTTCTTTTTAGTCTTTGATGTCTTGTCTCCTAATTGTATGAACGGGTTGTCGAAAATGGTAATAATATAGAGAAAGTTTTGTGGTTAAACTACATATTATTATATCTTTTTTCATTAATTATTATTTACAATTTTCTGCGATGCTTTATTGATACATAGTACATGTTAAGGTGCAAATACCTTTTGCATTATACAATACGGAATGTTTCTTAAATCTAACACAATAATACCTATTGTAATCATCTTTGGCAAACTATAATCTATTGTCATTAATCATTGATGATTTAATATTGATATTAGAGGCATATTTGTTCATAATAGTTATAATTTATAAATACACTCCACATCTTTATTTAAACCAGCCATCCAGCATATAATATTATCCGTCAAGAGAGGTTTACATTATGAAAGGGGTTCCGTTAACAGAAGTTTCACAGTATTTCTTTTAAACGCAATTGAACTAATTCAATCTTGTTTCTTTCCTGACAGAAATACCTAAGATTTGACACGAAACAGAAAGCAGTGAAAACATTAATGACCTACATTCATCAATCTAGCCGCTCGAAATACACTAATATTATTTGAGGATCTAATTTGCCCTATAAGACTGGAAGACCGACAGACATACGGACGCAGTAATTACCCGCCGACTGCGAAGACAGGCCGTGGGAGCAGCCCCTGTTCCGGGATCCGCTGGTCATTAGCTGCTATCGCCGGCACGATCGGGTGTCCTTCTCTCCTATCATCTTAGTCTCGATGACGGTAGGTTTGTTCTTGTAGTGCCAGTTATCGCTATGGATGTTCGAGTTCAAGTATTAGTGTCCTACTTGTTAATTTTTGTATTTACTAATACCAATAACAATAGAACAGCAATAAAATAAGCCTTAATAACAGTAATATTACATTGTATCTTTTGGTATAGAAGATAAAGTTATTTTAATTTGGAATATCTTAATGTTTCGCGACGAAGAATCAGTTTCCAAGCAATTTTAGTACGAGAGCCGGGTAGAAAAAATGGCAGTTATTTTTCCCTAATTATTTATTACTTTTATGAAAACAATGTATAATTAGTGGTAAAAATTGATGATTCTTCCAAGTACAATGGGGGAGTATAAAAAATGGCGGCTGTTTCAATATGTTGAAAAAAATAATTTTTTATTCGGAGGTTATCTTTAGAACTGCCAATGGAAGACCTATTTTGGTAAGAGTAGTAGTTATATTTTTGATATTCACACATAAATATAACTTTTGCACCTGAAATTTTTTCCGAACTACTATAAATCAATTTTTTTGAGCACATATCATAAACACTTCTAGTCCTAAAAAGATAAACGCCATAAAGTAATTTATAGTGCATTAAACAAGTTTTAATTTGAGCGCTAATAGACATTTGTACGTCGAATGATTTTTGAGATATAGATTTCTAGAAATTAATTCATTAACTTCTAATTTTTTTATGAAATGTTACTTTTTAGAAAGCTATACCTTGGGAACTATTGAACATAAATAGCTCTATTAGGGTTTATTTCTTAGAAAATTTACTTTAATTTAAATGATGTGCCCATTCTTATCTCATCTTAGGTTTTTTGTGTTGTTGGTAGTTCTGCAATATCATGCTCCGACTGAAAAATTATTTTTTTTTTAACGTTTGGACAGCTGCCATTATTTATTCCCCCTACCTATACTTGGCAGACTCATCAATTTTGACTAGTAAATATACATTGTTTTCATTAAAGTAATCAAAAATTGGGGTGAGATAACCGACTTTTTTCTCCTTTTGGGGTCTTATATAATTTGTGATGGAACTAGTTTTTCTCATGCATTATTATCCCCCTTAAAGTTCAAATAAAAACAATTATTTTATTATCTATTCAAAGCCAGGTCTCTTTATGATTACAATATGAAAAATAGTAAGTGGGTTTTAGAGCCTTAAAGTATAAAATAAAATGCAATTGATACATAGTAAAAAAAAAATGAAAAATCATAATTAAATTTATTTAAAATTTTAAGCCTTTAAACAGGAAAAACGATAAATTTATCACATTAATAACATGAAGAAAAAAATGTTTAGGACAATAATAGTTTAATTCTTTTGGAACTAGGTAAATAGGATATGATAAAATAAACTGGATTTGAAGATGGTAAGGGGCCTGGAATGACGGATGAAGAATAGAATTCCAAAGGGAAGAGGATCTGATACAGAAGGAGCTATGAAAGGTTGCAGTTCGGTTTGCCATTTTCTATAAGTCTAAGGACCTGAAACGGGTATTGCGCGAATAAACAGAGTATTTGAATTTAAGATCTGAAATGTATGATGGACGGCGGGATTAGATAACTTGGTAGAGGAGGGATGCCAGAAAATACATGCATAAATAAATGGTAGATTAACTTCAACTTCTCATGAAGTATTGAGATCGAGGCGACCATGGGGATCCCGAAGATAAATCGGATAAGATAAATAATTATTCGTTTCAGTTGTCGATATATACCCGTTGAGTCAAGAGAATTTAGAAATTGGTTTTTAAGTTTTCAACATTTTCATGAGGTAAGCTTTATTAAATAATTTGAACTTTTTAGTGTAGAAATTTGGAGGAAGATAACCCAGAAGATAGGAAGATGGATAGGGTGGCGGTCAATAAAGGTTTCAAATTAGTAACAAAAAGGTATTTATTGCTAGTTAACCAAAGTTTCATCCCACTTCCCTGGGCGGTCTGAAGAGTTGGTATAGAACACCATTCCTATCAGCCCTAACGAAGCCCTGCAAAGTAGGGTGAAACGTTGGTTAACAATAAATAGATTTTTGTTACTATTTTGATAGCTTTATTGACCGCCACACGAATCTTCCTCCAATCTACTTCATACGGTCAACTATCTTCTTCCAATTTAGTGTAGGATCTAAATTTTGGTAGTATGGACTTGTTCGCTTAGTAACAGGATTTTTACAATATTGTGATGTTGATAATATGTAGGTTTTATAAAGTGCACCTTCAACTGAATGTCACGTTCTACCTCACTTAATAGTTATGGTTGGGTTATTGAGTGAACTGTAATTTTTTGAAGGACTTGAAGCTGAACCAAGATGAATTTATTTACAATTTATAGGCTTGTTGAACAAGAGAGAAATACTAAATCTATGGTGATTACAGGTTATGAAGGGTTAGCCTAAAGAAACATGTGAACATTTAATTCTATAACTTTGAAATGAGAGGAGCGAAAATTAATCATTGATAGGTCGCTGAGCTGGCAGATCAGTTTACTGGATTAGAAATGAAACAAAGAACACTCACCCAGATGGACTTTTATGTGGATGAAGGCAGCATCCTCTCCAGTGTTATTTTCTCTACTCTTTTCAAGTTGGGAAGTTAAAGCCTTTTCGGTATGCATCACATTTTAATTATTTATTCTAGTACTAGATGAAATAAAATAAGTGATTGAGAATTGCCTTGTTTTAAATCCCACCGAACCTCTAAATCCTCATAATAATGATTACCGATTCGTACGTTATTAAACGTTTCAGTTATGAACATCCGTACTAGATATACCAACTTCTTAATAGAAGAACTATATTCATTAAAAATCAAAATAGGATTCCCTATTATTGCCTTGGAGCAAGGAGTGTAAGGGAGAAGGAAATCAGCTTGAAAAAGCAAAGCTAAAACAGAAGACTTTTGATGAGATCCATAGGCGTGGCAAAGATGTAGGGACCAATCACCGGCTGCCTTCTGTTTCAGTTCCGATTAAAATACCGGACACTCTCTATCAACTTCAAAGGTATACCTGAGCTTCGAGGGCGTGGTAAATATCCTCTTTTTAGCTTCACATTCTCTTAAGATGAGAGTTGAGTATGCCTCTCCTCCTCCCCTCAGATAAGAGCCGTTTCCTTTATCATTGGTAAAATACCCATATTACCGGGAGTTGAGTAATGAATTATTTCAAACGAGTTGGATTGTAAATGTAAATAAGATACATTAAGACTTTGAAGGGTCTTCATCAAGTTCATATCATAAAATGATTGTTCCGTATGATACTTTATTATTCTTTCTGCAGCTATTTCTCGCTTTTCATCAGCTAGTTCTTTTTTTTATTACATTTTATGGCACTTTTGCGCAACAATCCATCTAATAAAGTTACACATATTTATTCTGAATATTTAATCAATTCTTTTAATATGCTGGCAGATAATATGCCAGTATATTAAAAGCATTGTTTAAGATATGTATGAATTTGATTATAAACTCTGTAAAGATATATTGCCTTACGTCTTCTGTAGCTTAGTAGCTATAATACTACACTCACAATGTGTATACACTTCATTTGAGCACTTTATTGTAAGATTATTTTTTCTTATCCTTTTATTTAAGACTTACAATAGTGAAAAAATTACAAAATAATCATCCTCACTCTTGACCATTCCTGAACGATGAAATCAAGGAGAAAATTGACTGCCAAAATCTCATTTCAACACTTTCAGATTGACAATGGCGGTCAAATCACTAGTTCCAGAGATTTTGTTTTAATGATAAGGCATATAAAGTTTTTCTCTTTCTTCAGATTCTTAAAAGTTGCATAACTGTCTATTATATAAAATTATATAACCATAAAAAATATGTTTCTTGGATTTTTCATATACTAACCGATCTTTGAAATTATATACATTTACTGTTCTGACTTTTTTCTTTTTGGAGTATGATCGAATTCAACAGCATCATTCAATTTTCTTTGGTTATGTAGCTTTTTTAAAAATTGTTATACATTCTTTGTATACTTTTTAGAATAATGGATTATGTAATAATATATTAATTTCAACGATTAATTATATCTTAATTATGAGAGATAGTTGACCGTGGATGATAAATGAGGAGAAGATGGTTGGGGGTGCGGTCAATGAAACACAAATAAGTATGACTAACTTATTTTAATGTGCCGACGTTTCGGCTAGAGTTTCTAGCCTTCTTCAGGGCTAAAAGCAAAACAAGATAACAACCACA
>NW_027109057.1:704997-730360 GCF_000696795.3 Halyomorpha halys
ACAATCAGAAGGGCTTTGTCTATAGGAATGTTGGTTAATTCACTCTCTACATAAATTATATCATTTATTCTGATATTTAAATAATTATATTATAAATTTCAAGTTTTCACTTTTCATCAATTCAAAAGGATTCGTCATAAATCCATCTTATTTTTTTTCTGGATATATTACCCTCTTATTACTTCTAAATTAATGACTTTAATTTATTTTAAAATCCGAACAGAGTTTTGGAAAGTTTGCTCATTTTCCAATGCTCCATATTATATCATTATAATTATATGATTGTCATATGTTGACCTAGAACAAAATTTGTTACCTTTAAACAAATTTTCATGTACAGAATCGTTACTACTAGTTACAAAGATTTCTTGTAAAAAAAATGAGCACACTGCACTGAAATAATGCAGAGAAGAATGGAAATATTAAAAAATAGTTGCTAATATTGAGTTTTATGATTAAAACATTTATGATTAATAATATCAAATGAAATATTTTTAACTTACATTCAAGATTTTGAATATGAAAAGTTGTTCTAATCTGGGTTGACACATGCTCTTCATATAATTTAAGAAGAACAAACTAAATAATGGGCAAACTGCTCGAAACATTGTTTGGATGTTAAAAAATAATACTAACTAATTGAATTACTATTGCGTCCTTTGTCTCCCAACGTTTCATGCTAGCACCACTTTTTCATTTGATATATTTGATGAATTTAGTCATCTGTCTATTTATCACGCTGAAAAAAAAGATGCTAGGTAAATATAAACAGTGCTAACAATACTGTTTTTAAAAATTTTTATTGACTAATAATGTATTCGTCATCTCCTGTTCTTAATTGTAAGAGATTACCAAAAATACATATTTATTTAGTCAAGCTTTCAGAAACGACATTTTCATAAATAGAAACAACACATACCGAGAAAACATATTAAAAATATGTTGGTTGCATATATTATCGAAAAGGCACAGGTTGGTGGGTAAACTCATTATTACCTTGTTGTGAGTGCAATCACTAAATAATGTCATGGGTCTGCTCATTATTACCTTATTGTGAGTTGAAGCACTAAATAATGTCATGGGTCTGTTCATTATTACCTAATTGTGAGTTAAATCACTAAATAACGTCATGGATCTGCGCATTATTACTTAATTGTGAGTTGAATCACTAAATAACGTCATGGATCTGCTCATTATTATTCAATTGTGAGTTGAATTACTAAATAATGTCATGGGTCTGCTCATTACTACCTAATTGTGAGTTCGGTTTCGAATGCGACTACAGCCCGTAATTATTTATTCTGTTAGTGAGCCGTGAGTAAACCCTGAGGGTTACGGAGCCCTCCTACATCACACCCAGCCTCTATAAAGAAGGAAAAAGAGCCTCAATTAAGGCAAAATCACTACTCAATAGTGAATCTTCATCTGTTGTATTAAGTTTCGATTGCGTACTTTGTTATTTGTAAAGATGTAATTGCTTTCAGCCGAATTGTTTATTTATTTACTGTTAATGTTTTCAAATTCGATATCAATTCACTGCTCCTACCTCTTTGTTATTACGCATTATTTAATATTTAAATTAAGATTTTTTTTTAAAATTTATTTATTGATATTTACAACTGTACATAAATACATCAAGTAAATTTGAGGAAATCATAATGGTATGGTATAAGCATGTAGAGAAACTATCCAATGGTAGCACTCTAAAAACATTTTTACAATGTAAGGTCTCGAGGCCATCTTCTTTTCAGACGCCTCGGAGGATTGTCCGGAATAAAAGAGGAAGCAAGATTAGAAACTAATGAGTTTGAGTGTTTAGGGAGTTTGTAATGGAAGGATTGATATCTGGTACGGGCTAGATCGGTTACAAATGGAACATTAAGGTCTTTGTGGATGATTTTATTTGTGACAAAGTAGGGAGCATTTAGGATTTAAATTAAGATATGAAATTCCATACATGACAGTGGGGGTGGAGAGAACATACTGTACCCTCCTTATAACTCAGCATTTATAAGTAAATTATTAGCCGATTTACTTGCAATAATTAAACTTTTTAAAAGTAAGATAAGATAGTTCACCTGACTGGGATACGAGGGCGTTCTAGGTAGATTTGTATAGTCTTCGTTTATTGGCGTCCTTAAAAACCTTGATAAGATTTACCTAAATAATTTAAATACTAAACAAGACTTAAATTTTTAAGTTATTAACTCGTCCCAAGTTATTAACCTTCTTCACTAATTTATCTTGTTGTTCACTTCCTGTTGTAAATCAAGTCGAAACATAACACCAACAAAACGTTTAAATTTTAGTAATAATTATAATCATTATATATTATTTAGGACTAGTGATATAACATGTTTCTCACATCACATTTTATCCGATACTGCTTATCAAGATATCGTGTATACAAAAATAACACCAAAACTAGTTTTCTTGTTTCCAGTTTTAAATATCTAGGCGCCATTTATTCTAGTTTTGGGTCAACTAGTTCATTCATTAGGAATTTGGGGCGTTCTAATTTAATCTTAGGATAGTTTCTAACAGAAAATTACTTTTTTTTTATTTTGACTTAATCTAGGTGGGTTAGTTTGTTGAAATGGATATGTTGACTTCTTCACTAGGCTTCTGTATGAGTAAGTTAAAAAATATGATGAAAATCGATTATTACGGTCAATTAATCAGTTTCTGACTACTAATTAACTGAATTATGTTAATTTCTTCTGTCAACTCCGGGACCTAATTCGCCTCGGAAGCTTAGAGGATTCCAGTCAAGATCCAGCCAATAGATTATGTAACTGACTAGTTTAATAGGATATAGAATATTAATGGGATTAGTTTTATCTCTAGAAAAATAGGGTTACCTAATTCTTATCAATAATGTTCATAGGAATATTTTGGAATGAAATTAACAAATTCCTTACCGTTCAAATATTTATCACAACTAATTGAAAAAGTCTGTCAAGTACATATGTTAATATAGTTTCATCACCATTCGTTCCCTTACTTTTATATCCTTTTATTTTATTATTTAAAAACATAATTTCCAGAAAAATTAGCAAGAATAAACAAAAGAAGTTGATAAAATCTTATGAAATTACTTCCATTTTATAGTAATTACCAACTTTCCTCTGCATTTGGGATAAATTGGAATTTTTCAAAACATCTCTGTACCAAAGAAAATACTAGTATAATAATAGGCCTGCGAAAGAGAAATTCTTGGACAGGATATAATTATTTCGATATGTTATTAACTGACAACCTGCGCAAAATTCCTGAAAATTTCATTGAAGTAAGATGAATGTTTCAATCAATTTGATAGAAATAGACAGACACAGAAACAAAATCATTCCTTTACGTATGAAAAATTGTTTCCTTAAACGCAAAATGTGTATGAAAAATTATTTAACTGTATAAATTCTCGTATTGTCACTAGTTGATATAGAAGGGTGACAAAAATAAGTACTAAGTCTTTCAGACGCCATCGGACAACAAAATAGTCAATATTTCTCTTATCGAGCCGAAAGGAATTTGTTAACATAAATATTACTTAAATGTTGAATCAGAGATGGCCCAGTCCACTTCAACATACTAAATAAAACACCTCAGTATTGTTTAGACTCTTGCAGTGAGATATATCTTTGGTCTAAGTTTTAAATTTTATAAATAAAAATAAAAATAATATAAAATAAATAAAAGTTTTCTTTGGTACACATCCCTAATGGTCTATGATAGGTAGATGAATAATGAATGGATGGATGAAAAATGGATAGCTACATTTTTTTGTAACTGTTGATGATACCTATCATCTAAGCGTCCATTAAAAATCACTTATTTCTTTATCGATTTGTCAATCTACTCCAGACAAATACATACTGCTTTTAACTGTCGCTTATAATTTATATTTAAATGACGGAAATATATTCAGATAAATAATTATGTTATTAATTTAATTTTTAAGGATGCGAAGGTCGAAGAATATTTATATATATATAATCGTTCATATAAACCATTGCATTGAAATCCTTAGGACGTCTGATTTAAAGTACAACACTAACTGGTAAAAGAAATTATAAATAATTATACTTCGATATTTGTTTCTTAATTCATCACTCCATTATAATACATAACTAATTCAATCAATTCTTTCAGTCTATATAGTGGTTATTTCTTTCTCCTAATGTCCAAATTTATCCATAAAATTATAAGATCTGCAAAACAATATTATTATTATATTATAATAATATGAAACCAATTATCTTTAAAATTCTAAATTAAGTGGAGAATTTTTTATATTCGCTAGAATATTCGTTAACAAAAGATGAAATGGTGCTGAGAAACGTTTTTTTAAAGGTGTAATATATTTACTTTAGTATAACTAAAAAAAATAATAATAACTGTTATAATTAATTTTTTCATTTAGTGTAAAACTATTTTAATATATAAGTATTAAAACAAAAATAAAATGTAATGAAATTTGAGGTAGGTATTTTATCTTTTACTCTCTTTACATTAATCTAATCATCAACAAAATAAAATAATAATTCTAATTTTAAAGATTTTCAATTAAATTTTACAAGCTATTTATTATAAACTATGTTGACTGTGGTGAAGTTGAAAATGTTTGAAAATTATCAATAGAATATACTAAAGTGATAGGTGTTTGTTATCATTTTTTAATTAAATATTAAAACCTAAATTTTAATTTTAATTTATTAAAATAGATTAAATAATTTAAAAAATGTTTTTGTTGGCAACTCCTCTTAGTGGAGGTTCTAATTTGGTTATCGTTTTTTAAAAACTTTTTTTTATAAATAAAAGAATTTTATTTATTTTTTAGTATTTCTTGATGATTAATTCATGTAGGAATTATTTTGGCTAATATATGTCCCTTTTTGGACTGGTAAGTCCTCTTACAAAAATAATCGACGTACGGCCTTGTACTTAATATATTTTTCAGATGTACAACGTACAATGCACTAACATCAAAATAATGTCTAATTAAACGAAAATTTGTCTATGTGTATGAAATATTTAATTTGTGAGACTATTGTAGCCTTTTTATCTAGTTCGTTTTTTATTATAAAAAGTAATTATACACTTCATTTTTCCCGGAATCACTCAAATAATTGATATAGAATGTAATCAGTTCCGCATTCCCCGAGAAGACACGAGGTGAATGGTGGAGCAGGTGCCGTAAACCTTGGCCCGCTTGCTCTCTTAGAAAGTGTCATCCGGCCTTCCCACCTTCCACGTGTGCTGTGGTGGCCTTCACCTTCATCCGGTCCTTCCATTGGGGTTTAGAAAATGAAGAAGTAGCTTTTTTCAAGTTCAGTAAATTCCAAGTCATTGTTACTACATCGAAGGCTAGGGAGTGATATCAAAACTCAAAATAGATCTAAAATATGGAGTCCAAATAACCGGTGAGTCTATGTTACTTGAAATTCCAATAACCTCTGGTAATTGCTGCTAGAGGAAAGACCCTAAGGAATTAATTGATAACATTAAATAATGTTACGTTAAATATGTTGACGCTCCAGAGTTTAATTATCGTGATACAAAAAATTAATCATTTCTGATAAAAGAAAATTGAACATACCAAAAATATGATACTAATAAAAAAAAAAAATAAAAGGAGGTAATACTTAAATTCAACAACCCTATGCAATGAAATGTTACCCGCTTTCTTTCGTAATGATCGGCTTACTTCTGAAATTTATGAATGTTTTTAAAAAAGATATAACAGTTGAGTTGAGAAATATAACAGTGAAATAGCTCAACTTTGATTAAATAATTGTTTTTTTAAAAGTTCTTTTATCAAAGTCAGGCTCTTTGTTCCATATTTTAAAAAAGATTTGCTAGGGTCTTTAGTAATTAACCATGGCCGACAGCAGTTGATCTTTGGTGGAGCATAAATATATAACAACTATCTGCATAAATATATAAGCGGTATTCTTGCAAACAAATTACTATTGAATTAGAGTTAAAATGTTTTCAAAATACCTCACATTGTAATTTTTGAATAATAAATAAACTGAGATGACAAAAATTGATTTAAGTTTTAGGTCTAAAAACAATACCTCTCAAAAGTGTATGTGAATCAAGTTTTCAGTGATTTTTTTTAGGGATATCACGTCTTAGCCATATAAATATTAATATAAAAACAAAACTTTTTTTCCTACACCTTGAATATTTCTGTGTTTAAGTCAATTTAAAAAATGTAACCAGGATGTGCATTGAAGTTGGTTCTTACAAAACTCTTATAAAATATAGTAGATTATGTATTAAATGCAATTAAATAAATCAGGTTTATTTAGATTAATTATTGATTTGTTAAATTAAGTCGTTAGCTTTACATTTTTTTCGAAAAGAAATTGCACTTTTTCTTGCCTTCTTTAGCTTATTTCAACACCCGGCATAAAACAACGTTTCGGGCAGTTTGCCCATTATCTTGTTCATTGTTTTACAAAAAATAAAATAAAATAATGCACAATAGACAATTTTAAATTTTCACATAGAAGTTATTTAAATTATTAATTAAGTCAACTGTGTTAAATAATAAATTATACTTAGCAAATTATAAGTAATTTTAATTTATTTATTTGAAATTCGCTGTATAATCTAAAAATTCTCGATTAATTGAACTAGATAATGGGCAAACTGTCAAAAACTTTGTAGGAATGTTGAGATAAAATAAAGAAGTCATAAAAGAGCAATTTTTCCAGAAAAAATAATACAATACTTTGATCTAGCGTTTTGAACTGTATTTAGTGAAAAGTTGACATTTATAATTAAATTATACGTAATTTTCTGTTATTAACGGTTTTTTTAGTAGTTGTAAGATGACTACTTTTTGCTAGTAAGTACTTCTTTGCGGCTTACGTGA
Source organism: Halyomorpha halys (assembly GCF_000696795.3). Classification (NCBI taxonomy): domain Eukaryota; kingdom Metazoa; phylum Arthropoda; class Insecta; order Hemiptera; family Pentatomidae; genus Halyomorpha; species Halyomorpha halys. The sequence continues at coordinate 711,881 of NW_027109057.1, forward strand.
GCTTCATAATTTGGCTGTATATGTTTATATATATTATCTTGGGGAGAGAGGTTATTAAACTGTGGTATGAATAGATGATCTACTGATTCGAAGAGCAGAAAAGAGAAGGTCTAGAAAGTAAATTCCTGCGAAATGACGATGGCCTGGGTTGGTCGGAAAGTATTTTTCAGTTTCACCTCATAGTATCATCATCCCCAGTAGGCGAGGATATGAGACTAACAACTGTAATTATCGCTCAGGTGGGGTTCTAATGTTCTTCGGGCCTTTGTGCTTCCATAAACCTACGATTGATGACTCGGAAGAAAATCAGATAAACAATACTTTACAAATAAAACATTAAAAATACAGGTAGAAGAAATATGATGTGGGATAGATCTTGAGGGTTGAGATTATTTTAATGAAAAGATAATTAAAATAAAAATATATTTTATTATATTGTTAATAATAATATAATATATAGTTCGTTAGGGAATAAAAAACAATGGTCATCAAGGCTCATGTTTCATTGTCTATTTTCCTAGATATTTGGATTTATACCTTCGGTTTTTTTTGTTTTTGTTTTTTTTATTATGTCTATCCCAAGATTCTGAGCTCTTAAAATTTAAGGCAGTTTCCACAAAATCCACTTTCTATTTTTTTAATTTTTTTATTAGAAGTCAATTATTTGTTTTTTTAACTTTTATTCAGTATTATTATTTTAATCTATTTATTTTATATTAATTTTTTGTTTTATTTACAACATTGCATATAGTTAGGGGTGTTTTTTGTATGAGACTCTACCCCCCCCTTAGTCAATTGTTTAAAAAAAAAAAAAATGTACCTCTTACATTAACCATGTAAGGCCAACCAGACCGATCTGGTATTACATAAATAAATAAAAATAAGGCAGTTAATGAGATTAAATTTAGGTTCTAAATATTGTTTAATAGGTTATTTTTACAGATTATATTATACTCATAATCTACTTAAACCTGCAGCGTAGAAAGGATGATGTGGCTGACTGTAAGTGTATATACAATACAATATTGATTTTAGCGGTGACTGCTTGTTCATCAGATATGAATGAGTCAGATTTTTATAGTTAATTTTTCAGTGGAAGACTTCTTGGGGTGCCAAAATGGCCGCGCCCTGACCTGAAAGAGTAAGTGCTTGTTTAGTTGCTAGCTCGTTTTCAGGGATGCGTGTGAACTGGCAACCTTAGTAAACAGATTTTCCCAGGTTTTCGGACATATTGATTTAAGCCTTAGTTCTATATTAGTCTGATGTTTCAGGTAAATGTGATGAAGGGCTTTTGATGAACTCAATGACTCAGTTATAATTAATATATAGTTAATTATTACTGTCATGGAGAAGTGGAGTTCTGAAATCATTGCAGGAAGTTCAGCGGTATATACTCTGCATAATTTATGGAGTTTTATTTTGGGAGTGTTGTTTGTGACAAAAGAGGATGCTATAGAGTCATCACATTTTGATCTATCGAAAATTCTGTCTCGATTTTCTGAAGCCTTTATCATTTTTTACTTTATGTACATATAATTCATTATTCACATATGAAATACATAGTAAGTGCGATCGTGAAAAATCTTAAAATCGAATTTTTGAAGTAACTATATGTATGAAGGTTTCCTGAGTCGTAATTAAGTCTGTAACCAAAATTGAGCTGTAAATGTAAAGTTGTGTGATGCGCGCACAGCAACCAACGTTTGTCATTGAATGGATGTTCTTTTTATCAATGAATAATTTTTATTAATAATTATGTATACATACATAAATGTTTTTGATGCTTATACAGATCCGGTTATAAGGGACAATTGTCCTAACAGATAGTTCCTTTCGAATAGCAACTGTCCAAATAGCATTACCATTGGAGTAGGCACAGTCACTCCTATTTGCTCTATATATCTGTTTGCTCTTCAAAGCTAATACAATTTGAAGCTCAAGTCGATCCTGACATATCGGATGTATTAACATGACAATGACAGTATCTTCTAAATATTCATTGCCTTGCGTTCCTCGCTAGAAAGTCTGAGGTGGTATTGTGAGTAAATACGAGGGGACAATGCTCTCGGTAATTAGGCATTACTCTTTCTACCTTCCTCCTTCCTCTTCTGGTTGGATCCATTGTAAAGTCGAGGCTATGTGTCACTGTCAGGGTTGAGGGCTTTCTTCAGTAGTGGGTATATGCATGGAAAATATTATTCACCATTGTGATATTGTGACGATTCATTTTAATTGTTTTTCTGGTAGGTGTAATAATATTTTTAATTGAAGGATATAAGGAAGAGCTTTCATTATAAAGAACAATAAATATTAGCGTTCTAATTATTCATTTATACCATATGTATAGACTAAATGTGAGAAAAATGATTAATAACAAAAATGGTTATGATAATAAAATTATATACATTATATAATTTTAATAAATTATAATAAATAAATATAAATATATATATATAGGAGGGGAGGGAGGGAGGGAGGAAGGGAGGAAGGGAGGGAGGGAGAGAGAGAGAGAGAGAGAGAGAGAGAGAGAGAGAGAGAGAGAGAGAGAGAGAGAGAGAATACAAATATTACAGAAATATCTATCATAGCATATCTATTAATTAAATTAGCTATTTATGGATACAAAATGATAAATATGAATCGATTGGGCAAAAACTGAGGGAATAATTTGTACTCAATTTCTAAGTTATGTCGATAGAAAATTTAGGAATGAAGCTCTAATAAGGCAATATATAATTTCTCATAATAATTTCTAAAAAGGCAGTGTCATTTTTTTTTTAAAAACTGATCCTTTATTTATAAACAAGTATTATTTACACTGGCTTAAAAAGTGAACAGGTCTGTTTCATAATTAACATTTTAGCAATAATTTCTAAATTAACGGAGCGATTTGAAAGACTAAACACACCTTTGAAATAATAAACTGTTATAATAAAACAAATATATAAAATATATTTATATATAGGACCAACATTTCAGGACGAAAAAGTCGTTTAAAAATTGAATTTAAAATAAGATATGATTTTCATCATTTTAAGGATATTGAAAATTTATTTCCCATTAAATAATAAATAAAATGGAAAGTCAATTATCATTTGAACCGATTTATAATTAGAAATAGAATGGATTACCTTTGTTATGTTCTTCATCTCCCCCAACCATTATCAAATTTAACGGAACACTGGGAAAATACAAAAATTCCAGGTATTTTACATTTTAATTTGAAATGTTTTAGTATTTTTCACATACTTGTTTGCTGGACACAAATTTGAAGTTTCCCATCTCAATTTTTCCCCAGAAATTTAAAAAAAAAAATCATAAAATAAATATGAAAAAAATAAACTTTTGACGGATGTTTTCCAAAACCATGAGAACCGTTTATGTATTAACGGAAGCCCATGCAATTGTACGAAATCCCAGTCTCTTGTCATAATAAAGTATATTGTTAAAATAGTGCACCTTCGACCAGAATTTGTTAAGCCAATAAAAGAATGTCTTTAATTTATCACAATTGTTCATAAATACGAAGTATTATATCTATATTTATTGTGACAAAATCGCTTAGGAACAATTCGGCATGGCGTCAGCAACTTCTTGAGGCACATTGTATATTTAACCATACTTTGTGTTGATGAAATCGCCTACCGTCGAAAGCTCATAGTCTGAGGTGTTAGTAAGCTCGCCCACGAGTCTGTACAACTGCTCTACAGATAGTCGCCCACTCACCAAGGACCTCTCCAGTTCTCACGGGCGCCATTTCCCACGGAGACACTTTCACTTCTTCAAGACTACACTCCAGCGTCCTTTCTCCACCGTAGCCGGAATAAATTTATTATCCTCTTTATAAAAAAACAACTTCATTCGCCTATTGTATAATTATTTATGTATAAAGTACCCATAAAGGGGGTCATTGACATTCCACAGATGGAGGACGAGATGATAAACCTTCAAAATGTATTATAGCCGTAACTATCATTATTTTTATTCAATGGTCTTTGAACCAATTTTATGTACGACTGTTCAATTGACAATGTTATTAGGATGCATTAAATAATATATAATATCAATATCTAATTGAGGGAATTAAGTAAGAGTGGCGTAAGACACATTTACAACAAAGTTCCACCTAGAAATACACTCAAGAAGGAATAAACTGCTGAAATATAAAATGAATTATATCACAATAGTTAATCGATGTGTTTCCTTTTTTAAAAATACATTAGCAATGTAAATAATCGAATTTATTGACTTCTGCAATGGTGTAAGGTATTTTCAGATGTATAGTATAAAGCAAAATCCTACTCTTAGTCGAACCTCACAAAAATATTTAATTGATTCCCGACATAAGGTTGTGATTTAGAAATTTATCTCAATGATTATAGTTGAGGACGCAATAGCTTAACCTGTTGGGACCAGGCTCCAACAGTGCTTGGTTCAGAACGCTGCAGGTCCGATTCTCAGGATCAGTCAATATTTATTTCGCGATGGCCTTGAAAAATGATTCTTTATATTCCTGCTCTGAGACTGTATAGATCTTTATGTACACAGCAAAAATAACAATAATAATAATAATAATAATAACGACATTGACCCCCACAATTAAAGTTGACCCAGCTTCCAGACTTTTTGTCTGTAGTTTTTAAAGTAATGTTTTTATCAAACACAATTTAAGTTTATTTTGCTGATTTAAATGTATTTCTCATCTGCTTCTAAAGTTGGGAATTAATCTATATTTTTCGACTTAATAGTTTACCCCGTTGGGACGAGGGTCCTAAAGTTCTTGGTTCAGAGCGTTGCAGATTCGATTCTATGCATTAGTCCATATTTATTTCAAGGCAGTAACGAAAAATGATTCTTGATATTCCTGCTCTTGGGTTGCATAGATATTTAATGGAGGGCTTGTGCCAATATCAGTAAAACGATATTAAACCCCCGCAACTGAATAGAAACTTATTGAATACTGAATTGAACAATTAAAACATTAGTTGACTCAGTATTCATACTCTATCTGTTAATTAAATTCACTATCAATTATTGTTTTTATCAAACTATGTTATTACTTTGTTTTTATTCTTTTAAATTGCTAATTAGCCAGTCCCGAGAAAATTGTAGGAGACCATATTTTCTTGAATAAAAAAAAAAAATATATTTTATTATATTTTATTTTATACAGAAATTCGTACTGAATTTCTATACCCATGATAAAAGTATAATAATACCCATAGTATGGGCTGTGGAACAAAAGATTAAAATATATGTTTCTATAATATATCTCAGAAGGGATGCAATTTGCGATATATTTGCTCATCTGAAGCATTAATAAATGTAGGTAAATTTTATTTCAAATATAAAGATCTGTTCTTAATCTCTAATCATTGACAAGTTTAAATACCGTATAAGACATTGAAGTAAATACTATTTGGACTAGATATTTTAAGAGGGCGTATATTTGATTTTTAGTTGTCTTTGAATGTCCCTTTAAAATGAACCTAATCTAAGTTCTTATCATACAATCTGTACTGTCCGCATTCTTCGAATTCCGTTGTTATAGGTTTAACGTATGAATTAGATTCAATTTTGCCTGATCAACTGCGGAATTTTTCTCTTTAAATCACAAAACTGTCATATGTTACTGTATCTGGGGAATAATTTGTTTATCTAATTTTTCTCATTACCTTAATTTTTTTATATTTTATTTTTATTTATCAGTGAAGTAATTTCTACTCCTGATGCACTTATAACCTATTATGTTACATGTATTTGATTGTTCGATTGATCGACCGAAATACTACAAGTTGTCAAAATATTCAATGAGAATATTCTTTACATTAGCTTCATGCATATTAAACTGAAAACCCTTACGCATTCAAGGATTGACTTAATTAAATACAATGAATGACGACAAGGAAATAAAGGAGTTGGTTTTGTAGTAGAACATCAGCTAAATCAGGTTCAATCATGTAGTGATGTTTCCCAAAATGAAAAAAAAAATTAAAATACTGTTGATCTATAATCTGCTGAGTCAAATATTTTTGTAAGCGCCTGTCAAGGTCAAAAGAAACTATCTGTGAGAAATTGAAAAGTATTGCCCTACTTTCGTCTGGAAAAAAACTTTTTCAAATGTTTTTAAAGTATGGATTAATAATTTTATAATCAATTTTGATAAGTGCAAAAGCGTCATAGCATTCCAGATAATACATTATTCCAGCGTTAAATTATACTGGACAGGTTCTTTAATTATATGATTCTTTTGTGTAGGTAATACAGTGGGACTTCTTCTAAGATCTTGTATAACGGAAATCTCTCTGAACGGATAATTTTATTAATGTCTCGGCTAAAAAGGTATATATTTAATGAATTTGAACCCCTTAATTACGGAATCGCTCCACTCCGGACGCAGAAACCAATTTCATTCTACATCAGCATTTTTACTCCTAGCAAGTTATAACATGTATGTATAAGCTTATTTTGAGAAAAAACTACATAATACTATGTATTGCCCAATATATATACCTATTTGAGTTATATAATTACCGTTTATTTTTTAATATCAAATTACTGAAAAGGCTTACATTATTTAAAAATTAAATATTGTATTAAAATAAACCACTTATTTTATGAGGGGTTGTGTCTGCATAAAGGGTCATTTAGTCATGGTATATGAGCATTTAGTGTGTCACAAAAAAAATTTTAATTAAAAAATATTTTCTTTTAATTGCATGAAAAAATTTTAATTTGTTTCGTTATTTATTAAATGCTATTTGTATTGTATAGAATTGTTGTTTTTTTTTATTCTGAATTTTCCCTTATATTATTAGAATAGTTGTCCACTTATTTTATTAGGGATATTGTCAGAACAAAGGTACATTTAGTCATTGTTTAGAAGCATTTAGTATATATAAAAATAAATAATTTATATAAAAAAATATTTTTTTTAATTGCATAATAGAATTGTTGTTTTATATTATTCTAAATAGTCCTTTGTATTATCAGAAAAGTTGTCCACTTATTTTATTAGGAGTATTGTCAGCATACTAAAGATGTATTTAGTCATTGTGTAGTAGCATTTAGTGTTCCTAAAAAAAAGAAATAATAATAATAATAATTTTTTTAAATTTATTTATTGATATTTACAACTGCATAAAACATACAACAAGTAAATTTGATCATAATGACATAATGATATGATACAGGATGTAGAGAAACTACACAGTAGTAGAACTCTAAAAACAGTTTATAATATAAGGTCACGAGGCCATCTTCTTTTCAGGCGCCTCGAAGGATTGCCAGGAATGGAAGAGGAAGCAAGGTTAGTTACTAGTGGGTTTGGGTGGTTAGGGAGTTTATTATGGAAGGAATAATATCGGGTTCGGGCTTGATCGGTTACATAAGGAACATAATAATTTAAATACAAAATATATAGATTCTTGTGATTTCATAAAAAATGTTATTATTTGTTAAATTTTATTTTTATTGTTGAGCTTTGTTGTTTTGTTATCAATTTTCCCTTATTTTATCATAAATTGTGTGCACTTATCCAATTAGGGTTATTGACAGCACAAGGGAAATTGTGTATAAGCATTCGGTACTTACGAGCTATACGAGGTATCGTAGCTTAGTTGACGATATATAAATAAAGTTTCTTTAAAACTATAAAATATTAAAATTACTATAAAATTATATTATTTCATTCTTGTTGTTTGTTTTTTTAAGTCCTTTTTAACAGAAACTTCCTCATAAGGGATACAGTGATCTTCACCGTGGTTGCTCGTTATAAAGATATTTCACTGTATATCTTAGCATCATGACATTATGTTAACGTAATAATACCTAAAATCATTCAGTAGGTTAGTGAAGGTTGATATGATACTTAACAGAATCGCAGGCTACTGGTGACCCCTTGCCTTACTAGTGAAGTAAACCGTTTAGGGAAGAAGCTGAAGAGAGCTGTCCATTTAGAAAGTGTTACTGGAAGGAAAGAAACCTTCGGAGATCATTTCATGGAACTAATTTATAGTCAAATAAAATATTTAGGTGTTTACCCTTTAATAAAGCGCTTTCATTATAATTAAATATACCTGCCGCTAATTATGTTTAGATTGCTACATTTGAAGGAAGAGGATGAACGACGAAAGACGTCCTTGACCCCAATCCTCAAACAAACTTTCGGATCAGAAGGTTCCGTTATCTTCCTAAATTCCTAGATCCTTAACATCTTCGACTCGACGGTAAACAAGATGGCATCGATGTTGCACTGGATGATCGGAATCCACTAAAACAACAGATAGTGCAGTAAAGCACACCTTTCACCGACTTGGAGAGCGACTTTCCATCTAGTCCGGCAGAAGAAAGTCCATCATTTCTATGTCTTTGAGGAAGGAGACCGGCAGGATTTCTATGCCGCCTAGGTTTCTTTATTTCCTCCGCGTGTCGAGGTCTCTCTCTCATATTTTTTTTATTCAGCAATATCTACGAATTCGTTTGGCACCTGCTTGGAAATACAAGTAGGCACCCTAAGGTCACAGTTCTGCAAGTATGTTAAACACCTCTCACGTCTTTCATGTCTACATTGTTTCTAGATCGGATGGCTGGAATATATTTAATAAAAAACAGGCTGAAATCAATGACGTTGAAATGTGCTGTTTTGCATAAAATTTGGCTGAAGGAATGAAGAACTTTTAATAGTTTTAAACTATGAACGAACGATTAATAAAGTAGTTCTCTTTTAAAAACTTCCACTTTTTAAATAAATCAATATAGCTTTCTTACACCCTGTATTTTCTTTTTGGGGGAGAGGGGGAGGGGGTTATCCTTTTTCGGTACATCTCTTTTCTCATAATACATAATTACATATATTTCAATGTATATGATTATTAGTTCCAAAGTAAAATTCACGAGACCAGCCCTTTTTGGAATATAGGTGTTAAAGCCACCTCAAATCGACTATGTCTTTTTGTTGGAAGGCTTTAAAATGAACAAAAAAACAAACTGGCTCGGGTTAAACATTTATTTGCTTCAATTTAAACATTTTAAAACTAAAATCATTTTTTACAACATCAATATTTTTTATTTACTATCTTTTAAATTTTAAGAAATACTGTTGTTATGCCATAGCCATTATGCCAATGATGCATACATAAAGCACATCTTAAAAATGAATTCCGGTGGTATTACTTTATTCGCACTTTAGCCGTGTCGATATCCTTTCACTATTCGGATTCTGGAGGTTTACTTTCTTATTTATGACGTTGCTACATATGTAAATTGTGTGCGAGACCTCGTTTGCCTTGTTTCGTGGGCAATAAACTATAAAGGCGTGGAACTGTTGTGAGCGGCTCCTTTTCACCTGACTTGCTTATTCAGGGGGCATAATGCCGAAGGATTAAAGAAAAGAAAAAAGGGAAGGGAACGGGAACGTATAAATTTTGGCAACTGATCTAAATTTCTAAACAAATTCTTCAGATCTTTGCTACCAAATATCTGATAGGTGGGTGCTTATTTGAATTCGTACTTTCTACAGAGAACTGATATCAACTATAACTCATGAAGATTTCTGGGTTCGATACTAGATAAGAACGTACGGTGCTATAACCAGCATTTACGCTCAATTGTAAGTTTTTCCTCCAGCCCGATGGTAGTTTTTCGATTTATAAAGAGTGTAACCGAAGAGGGGCTCCCGGCATTATGTAAATCGATGTCTGAAAAAAAATTTCAACCTTATAGTACAGGAAAAAATATATTAAACAAACAGTAAAATTTTTACTTTAATCAACTTTTTAATTAACTTTTTATTGGTTGTAGAAATCGGGATTCCTTCATTATTCTCAAAGTTTGCGGGGAGGGGGGAGCATCTAGAGAAGTCGAAATGTAGGACTGCATATTTGCCAAAAAAAAAAATAATAATTTTAAAATAAAATATTCAAAATTGGAGTTATCATTTTTTAAATTTCTGAATAGAGCATCACTATAAATTAAGGATTCCAGTTTTAAATTTGTAAGTCATTGATTTTAAATATTAAAATATTATACTTTGTCGAATGTATTAGAGCATAAACGAAAATGTATATTAAATAAATAGTTCTGACTTAAGTAACATATATGGTATTATATATTGGATAAAAGTCAGAACTATGTATATTAAATAAATAGTATCTATTATATATTTTATGCCCGTATGCAGTTATGGAATTACAAGTAAATCCTTATGTCAAATTGTTGAGGAAACATAGGTTATTAGAAACTATAAATATTTGGTGTTTGAGGTAGATTAAGCAAAACTATACATTATAATTATTCAATTAGACACTAAGGACTCCAAGTTCCTACTAGTATCACAGTGTGTAAACTAAGTACACAGTGGGAAAAAATCTGATCTCAGAGCTACAGCAATCTTTTAGCTTAAGTTTGTAAAATCAGTATGAGTGACTAACTCTACATCTCAACCAGGCAGGAGTAGTAAATCCTGGCTCCTGAACGCCTCATTAATACTCTCTTCTCAGGAAATGCGTGGTCCCATATGTCTTTCTGGCAGTTCTTTCCTGGTCCATCCGAAGGAGGTGTCCGAACCAGCTTGTGTCCCTCTAGGATGCTCTCAGCCGGTTTGACTCCGAGGTTTGTCCGAATGGTACTGTTCCGTACTCTATCTCGTCGTGTTCTTCAATCCACTTTACGAAGGTAACGCATCTCCTTGGATTGGATCCGGCCTTGTGTTTTGCGATTCGGAAGAGTAGGATAGAATAGGGAGGAACGTCGATTTGTCATCTCGTCACCTTCTTCTTGGGAAACCCCTTCGAAGCAAACTAAATATTCTTTCAGCTGCACGGATTCTTTGAGAAACTTCCACATCAATGAAGCCACTTTCGTTGAGATGAGCACCTAGATATTTGAAATTCTGGATCTGCTCTCTAGTATTTCTCCGTTGGCTCTTATCTCCCTCATTATTCTCCAGGGTTTCTTTCCTATCCTCATACATTTGGTCTTTTCCGGCTCGATTTTCATGTTTATCGATGCCATTTCCTCTTGCAGAACATGTTGTATTGGCGGTCTCAGGTCTCGGTCGTTGGAAGCCGGGAAGACCAGGTCATCCTCAAAAGCCAACACAGAAAACTTTATGAGTTGTAAGTTCCTGTGTTCTAACTGAAACCGTCTCATTCTCAGTTTAGCTTTCAACTTTGCTTTATCGAGGACTACTATGAAGAGCAGCGGGCTGAAGCAACAAACTTGACGAATACCTGATTTCGTCTCGAATTACAGTGACATGTGGTTCCTTGTTCTAACAACATTCCTGGTTTTATTATAGTCAGCAATGAGGAAGGTGCGGTGTAACCAATGTTTATGTGTTAGACATAAACTGTTTATATATATTTTTTTCATGAAAATAAAAATAATAAAAAATTTGATCTTCATAGCAATATTTATTAAACGTGAAAAGTTTTAGGTATAAATAAAATATGTATATAATTATTTCAGTTTCATTTTTATGCTGCCTTTAAATTAAATCCTTCTTAAGGGAAACCTCTGTATAACGAACAAAATCGTCGTTCCCATATTACTGCTTATTAGAAAACTTTGTCGACCTGTTGTTTTTGAGATGCATTTATTAATAAATCAGGGATTAAGATAATACACACATCTACAGACTGGATTTATTATTTAGTCCGAGATCCGGTTATATTTATGTTTTTTAATCTTCAAAAAAAAATTTGTCTGCTATAAAAGTATTTACAACTAAAAACTCACTTAAAAAGTAAGTTTTTATTTTCATTAAAAAACACCTGCTCTACGCTTTCTTTAATCCTCATTCGAATGCCCGACTACATCGATGACTGGGATAGGACTTTTCCTAATAATCGGTAGAAACTGTTTACCCAAACGAAAGCGAACCGAGTCACGTCGAGTAGGAGCAGGGACGTTTTCAATCTGATGGTGGCAATCACGTAGATGTGAAACGAAAAGTGTAACATTAGGATTTGCAGGGAGTTTCACTGCTCAGTCAGCGGTGGCTCGTTTCATGCTCCTCATGTGAAATCGAAAATAAAAACAGATAAAAGTCGAGAAAACCCTCTTCTTTTTTTCCAAACACGCTATTACACGGAGTTTTGTAGCTGTCTCGAACTATCTGAATGTTAAAGTCGAATGGACCACTTAAAAGGAAACTTAATTCGTTGATATGTAACTTTTCCTTACATTACATGAAGTGTGGTGAAATATTTACAAATCTTTTTTTTAAATAATGATTGATGTATCCAGTAGTGGTAATAATTATTAAATCTATAAACTAATAGAGTTATGTTTTATTATAACCAAAAGATAAGAAAGTACTTCAACCAAATTTTCTTAGAAATCTTTTTTTATTTTTAATATTATTTGGATATATACCGTACCTCAGGTTGAACCATTGAACCTGAATCAGTTGAGTTGTAATTCAATATATTTATTCCATAGTATAAATAGAAATTTTATTTTTTTATTAATTTTGATTTGTAATTTATTGCGATTTTTTAAATCCAGAAAAAACAGGTTTTTGCAGTTAAAACTCCCTTTATATTTTCGGTTTATTATTATTGTCGGTTAGTGTTAACAATTTTCTGCTCTGTAAATTAGTACTTTTTGACTATGCACTTACCCTATAGCATTCAATTCTTTACCTAAAAATTGATTCGGATAATGCTTTCTATGTCGTTATAAAGGCTTTCCTATTCAGGTAAAGTTAAAAGACTCAACATTGTATCCACTTTGAGATTATGAAGGTTTTCTTATTTTGAGGGGTGACGTTTTGTTTTATTTATAACTTTATTCTCACAAAATCCAGTTCGAATAATATAGTAGCCTCTGATTCTTTGTTAGAAAACCTTTAGCTTGATAAGCAATTTTTCCCACTCATTTCTCGTGTTAATTTTTCAAAATATTCCAGCTACTTTTTTTTTCTACTACGAAAATAATTGATTCTAGTATTAGTTTCAAAAAATTCTCTCTCTTTTTTTTTTTTTTTTCCTGAACATTTATTTAATATGTTAAGAATTTATTTATTTTTGTCCTACCTAGGCACCATTACAGTGACACAGGATATTATCTGGATTTTCTTTGTAGGAAGTTTTATTATATTAATTTTTTTCACCTCGACAATTTTAAAAAAGGATATTACCCTATTCCAAAATATTCAATTCCTCAGCCTCCTCTTCGAATGCACTTCCAATGCAGTAAAAGTGGTCCTCCTCAACCAATTTTCTCAACATTCCCAGATATTAACCTCACGCTTCCATGGGAATTGAAAAAAAAATTATATTTTCCATACCATTGAATATTACAATTTTTCATGAATTTAATATCAGTAGTATATATTAAGTATTTTAGAATAATTAATGATTTTATATTTTTTTTTTAATTTTTAAAAATTCAAGAGAGGCGAGTGTTGAAGAATTGCCATTTATATAGGATAAAGGGTTTCCGACAAAGAATCCAAGGCTAATATATTATTGAAGCCGAATTTTGCGAGAGTAAAGTTATAAATCTAAAACAAAAAAAGTTTCTAATAAATTCTTTATAATCTTAAAGTGGGTTCAAAAATGTTGAACTTTTTAATTTTATCATCCAAGGGATGTCTTACTAATGCTATACAAAGCATCCAATTTATTGGTTAGGGATTGCATGCTATGTGACCAGTATCTTATCAAATGTTCCTAGCAATAAGTACTTTATATACTTTACAGTAAGTACTTTATTGTACTTTAATTTACCTTATGTTGAGGGTGCTAAACTATGGACTCCATGACAGTACAAGAGGCCTAGAGGAGAAAAAGGGCAGTTATTTCACCACAAATTTTTATAACTTTAATAAAAACTATGTATGATTACTGGTCAAAATCGATGAGTGCCAAGTATAGGTAAGGAGAATACAAAATGGCGGCTGTTTCAAAACGTTAAAAGAAATTAATTTTTCATTCTTAGACCTATATGTTTAAAACTACCAAAAATACTGGAAAACCTAAGAGAAGATCATTTAAAGTAGAGTAAATTTGCTAAAAATATGAGCTCTAATAGAGCTTAGAGCTATTTACGTTCAATAGTTCCCGAGACATTAAAAATAAATATTAAAATCTGTACCGCTATAACCCATAAAGGGTGCAGTACGTAAGGAAGTACTGTTGCTACACCAACGTTTGTGCAAGGAGGTGATTTAGTCATGATTCTGACCAAATTACCTCGACCACCAGATTTTCACTGAATTATGGGTGCTCAATTTATGAAGCTGGATGGACCCCAGGAGAGCTCCAGATCCTACAGGGTTGACTCATGGCTGCAGTGTAATAGAAAACAATTAGTCAATTAACTAGTATATTACTACTTTGTATTATTAAAAACTACTATCCCTACGAAAATACGTCATAAACTACTTTTTGATTTATTTTGTTAATAAACCACCTTTAGCCTATATTATTTTATCATTATGTTATTTTATTTATTTATTTTTCATACACATAGTTTGATTATGTTCATTTGGCTTATTCTTCTGTTTGTATATATTTTAAGAGAGTTTTTTTTTTTTTCATTCATTTATTTATTTTATTTTATTTTAGTATGTATGAGATCATTCATCACTATTACCTATTGCCCACAACTGTGTGGCAGATTGTAATATCTATCTATAAATAAAAAGTATTTTAAAAAAAAAAAATAAATAAACTACCTTTATTTTGAATGCTGACAGACATATGTATTATGGTTTCTGAGAATATTTTTCAAAAATCAAAAATTTTAACTGAACAAATTTTGTGACTTTATTTTGTCAAATATCTTAAAAATATGCTACTCCTACGAAAATAATCGTAATAAACTACTTTATAGTACATTTAACTAACTTTAATGTGAGTGCTGGCAAACATCTGACCGTCTTATGGTTATAGATTTCTCAAAATACGTTCACTTTCTACTGATTTTTCAGTGCATTCGTTATGATACGTAGCTTTTTATAAAGCTATAAGCTATATCTTGGAAACATTGAACGTAAATAGCTCTATTAGGGCCTATATTTTAGCAAATTACTCTACTTTAAATGGTGTCCTCTTATGTTTTCTAGTTGTGTTGGTATTTTTAAAGATATAGAACTCCAAATGAAAAATTAATTTTTTTAACGTTTTGATACAGCCGCCATTTTTTTATACTCCCTATCTATACTAGGTAGACTCATCAACTTAGTCCAGTAATTACATAGTTCTTATTAAAGTCACTAAATATCGGTGTGAAATAACTGCCTTTTTTCTTCTTGGCTCTTTTATAAAGTAGTTCCCAACCTCTTTTCGGCGACTGAACTCATCGTGAAAGTAGAAAAATTGCCGAAACCTTAGGGCAGAAGATGTGAAATGGGAGAATCCCTCCATGAAAGGCTACTCAACAAAATGTAAAGAAAATCTGCAATTGTAACGTTCAATACTGTGTTGAATTAACGTGGAATAACCCATTTCTAAATTATTTCTTGAAATCTTTGGCAGAGACTTGTGTACCATGGAATTCTGATTGGGAACCACTACTCTTGAAAACTTGATTAGGGAATTGCCATTTCCAGGAATTCAGCGTATTTAGAGAAGATCTTCGGACCAATTATGTTTCTACCTTTTAGAAGAATAGTTAGGAGAAGTGGAACTTATCCTTATCATCAATCACAAATTATCATATTCATTCTCAGTTGTTTAGTTACTAAAAATATATGTATAAATACAAGACGTGTAAATTGAGAAAAATTTTGTGCTGCCCAAATGCTTTGAGTCGCTTCATACACAGCAAATATTAGTAAAGAACAATTTGTTTAAAACTTATTATTAATATAATTAGTCACATCATAAAAAGGTTTGAATTATATGCTAAAATTATACACGATTTTCTTTTTTTTTTTTTTTTTTGCTTTTTAACGTTATTTATATATGTGTGAGTATTTTACAGTATTTCAGTTTTAAAATTTTCTCTCCTTCTTGAACATGACTTTTTTTTCATCAAACATAAAACAAAATTATAGTCAAAAGTGTAAAAAATATGTACACATTTTAAATATAGTAAAAAATATGTACACATTTTAAATATAGTAAAAAATATGTACACATTTTAAATATAGTAAAAAATATGTACACATTTTAAATATTGTAAAAAATATATATAGATAAAACATAGTCGCCCACAATTATATTCTATTAAAATTCGAAATAGCACTCTAATACATACATACAAAAAAATAAAATAAAATAAATAAATACAATAGTTATAATCTTAAACTTCTTGAGACTGGTTTAATTATGTTTAAATAAATAAAATTTTATCCATTTAAGTCTCAAAACATTTTTATTCTATTTGTAAGTCCGAAGCTTCGGCCAATTCAGCCATCCTCAGGGACAATCTTAATAGAATTTTAGAACTAAATCATTTTAAAAAAAAACTCATACAGGCTATTCTGCCCAGGTCAATCCAACAGATTACCCTGATTAGTCTATTTTAACATTAAAATTAAAATTATTTATCACAGTCATTTTCTTTGTTAAAAATTTATCACAACAATCGTGATAAATTAGGTAATTTGTTGGATTGACCTGGCAGAATAGCCTGCATGAAGTTGTTGTTTTTTTTTAATGGTTTAGTTCTAAAATTGTATTAGGATTGTCCCTGAGGATGGCCGAAACGTCGGACTTAAATAGAAAAAAAAATATTTATTTAAACCTAAATGCATTAGATTAAACTAATGTAATAATTGTAAAAAGCTTGTAGAAGTAATATATATGTATATACAAATACAAATAATTTATATAATATACGGAATATAAAAGTCCATAATCCAATTGTCGCCTATGTTTCTTATTTTCTTTTCTTATATTTAGGGATTTATACCTTTGATATTTGCATTCTTTTATTATTTTTATATTATGTATTATATATATTTTTATTATTATAAATTCAGAGTGATGGTTGTGCTAAGGAGTAATGAAGATGCACAAATTGTGACATGATTTCCTAGAAGAAATTATGAGGTTTAAGGTGCATGAATATGGGCAGTTGTCCCGAAACGTACCATGTGGTGATAATTTTAATAAAAAAATTCATTAAAATGGAAGTCATTAACCTCAAAAGAAAAATTATCTTATTAATTGACTCACCAAACTTCCTATAGAGATAATCCATATTATTATAACTTTTTTATGTTAATCTTAAGATTCTGTACTGTTTAAGTTTTATATTAAAATTATTTTAATGCGATATTTAAATGTGTTTAGATTTAGGGTTTAAGTCTTGGTTAATAGGTTATTTTTCTTCAAAAAATTAATACCAGTTTTATATCATTTTTCGTCATCATTTAGAAGGACTGATACACATGGTCCCACTTAAATAATAATTTACTTAAATCTATGAAATAAAAATGGCATACCTGGAAGATGTGGCTGACTGTAAGTGTACTATTAAAATATTGATATTTGGGCGGTGCTGTTGATGAGTTATATTTTTCCTACTAGTGCAACTACTGGGAGATTGGAACGATCTGACATGCACTCATCGCTTTGCAGTTGCTACATTGCTTCGTTTGGGTTTTGGTATGTATATATTAAAAGTAATTTGAAAAATGAAGTCATTGCTATGTAAAAACGTACTAAACCCCAAATGAAATAGTTTGATATAAAGATATTATCTCAAGAATGCCGTTATTAATCTTATCCCATCTTAATAGACATACCAAGGCCGGACGGACTATGCAATTAGAAACAGCAAGGCCTGCAGTAATGGGCACAACACCCACTAACCATATGGGTCAGTACCATACCCAACTCTCGGCCGCCATGCACCATAAAGCTAACCTCGCTTAGTTATCTAGCCTATATATTTTTTTATTTTTACTTTTATAGAAATGGTTTCCCTGCCAAAAAAAAAAAAAAAAAAAAATAGATTCATGTTTGTAACATAAGGTCTAAGCTATTACTGGAATGAAATGAAATAGCCTTTTATTTATGCAAAAAACTGAAATTACACAAAGTAAAATATAAACATTTAAAGAAGATAGGAAAAATATATACATACACACACACATATATTTTGAAATACACATAGATTGAAAATACTGACATCTTGCAATTTCGGAATTTCTACACAAGTTAATTATCATCTTAATTAATATGATCGCCGATAAGATATTTCAGGTTCTGATATGGGAGAAATGTAAACAAGACTGTAGAGGACAGGACAGGATAGACGGCAGTAGGTGAGCAAGACGTCTCTAAAGGTGACGGCTTCAGACCTCCTTTCGACCTCCGGAGAAATCTTTAACAGCCATTGTTGGTTAGCAAAAGCATCCGTCCAGCTCTGCGTTGTAGCTTGTTTGCTCTGGAAGAAACTGTATGTATTATCTTGTCGATTGTGAAACTAAGCGATACATTATTTTTTTGTGATTTTAATGGTATTGCGATTGGACAATGTAATCGTTGCAGGATAATAAATTTGTTCCAAATAAAC
>NW_027109057.1:730410-741943 GCF_000696795.3 Halyomorpha halys
TATATATATCAGGTTATATCTCATCATATAGTAATAAAATATTGAATTGTAAACTGATTGCCCCCCTCCCCTTTGTCAGCCTGCGTCACCTGCGACCGTGTGAAGGAGCTCCACTTCCAGTCTCCGTCTTAAGTTACGTTTAGACTGCGCCTGCGTATTGAGTTACATCGGGTTTAGTGTCATGACCTCATTAATTTAAAATCCCGATAGGAAAAAGTATAGCAGTGCTTGTGACTTTTATAAAGTACCTTGACAGCAACTTCCTCAATTATCTTTCTCTGCTTATAAGTACTACTCTTTCTACTGGACTACTTAACCTTTTTAGAGAATCCTTAAAGGCTATTAAAACTTTAAAATTGTTTAAAATAAGTTTAGAAACAATTCTTCTTAAAACACTTTCCAGGGTAGCAAGGAATATCTGCGGACCCAATAAGCTTAGTATTTTACATCCTTATTATAATCATATACCTCAGAACATAAATGTTATTATTTTCAACTCCATAAAGGAGTTCAGCGATTATAGTGCAGTATTAATGAAAATTAAAAACAATTAATAGGGGCATAAAATGAATTAATAAATTAAAGAGCTCCAGAATGATGTGTTATAATGTTAATAAAAATATTATTATTTTATAGGCAACAGACCATGGAGGCCTAAGTCCGTGCGCGATGTATATACTAATACATCGCGCGTTTCTTGACGTGATTTTATCGCAGGGTGGGTTCGTCACACCCACGCCTATTTTTTGTGAGTTTCAACCATTGGCTAACGGGCCTCACAAATGCCCGGAGGGAGGTTGTCAGTGAGTTATGCATTATTTTATGCTTGAAAAAAGCCCGGGTGGGACCGGGATTCGATCGACAACCTGTGGGTTGGTAGACTGGCGTGTTACCACACTGTAACCACTGCCCCCGGGCGATAATAAGTAATAAAAATATTTCTTTCCTTAAATCAAATAACATTCTTAATGATTTTTGTTAACTAATAACAAGCTCCATAATAGCGATATATATTATAAATACAATTGAAAAACATAGTAATTCATATTAAATAAAAATTAAAGCATTAAATAGAACTAACCTAGCCTACATTAGGGTAGCGGCATACCTTACTCTCTTTCATAGCAAAAGTAAAGGTGAATAATGGGAATTTTATCACAAACTCGAAACTCAGGCTTACTTTAAGGAAAGTAGAAATGTCCGCCAGTGTAATCTAACTTGAAATCGTAGGTAGTCGGTGATTGACTCCTAATTCATTGTCACGCGTCTGGAGTTCATCACGCGCTATTACCTTTTCCAGGTATCTTAATCCTTCCATTATAATACTCCATTTATCCCTCTTCCAAGATCAAATTACTAAATGTGTGCCATCATTAAAAGAAATTTTAGCTGCGGATTTCAGAATAAAGACAAAGGTATGATAAAGTTAATTATTAAAAAGTATATATAAGTTTTTTTATATGTTTGGCACCATTATTTTTCTTTCGATATCCCTTGCCTTCTTACAGAAATTAAAAATATTGGAGCCCGAAATATCGATATTTTTAGTTGATATACAACTTATGGAAACTAATTAAAAACTAACTAATAATATAACATAATAACTAAACTAACTAATTGGAAACTGATTGAAAACTATCGATAAGATATGAAGCGAAATTTGTATTTATGGCAAATTCTACACCTACTACCGCCTAATTTTGAATATTTATCAAAATTCGAACTTAAATAATCATATTTTGGAGTTCTATCAATGGTTAGATTATCCCCATGTTTGTATCATGTAATTATATCACCTACAAGAAATTTACTTGTATATATTTTTATTCAGTTGTAAATAACAATTAATAAATTATCTAAAAAAAAAATTATCATCTTGATCGAGTCTACCTCCCGACACTAATATACAAGAACCGCGAATTCCTACTCCCTACATACTTCCTCATTATCCGTTCTTTTCTCTTTGACAGAGTATTTAAAGTTAATAACAACAGCACTTCTTTATCCCTCTTTCTGTAGTTCGCTAGTGTACCTCAGGGTAGTATCCTTAGTCCTTTCCTTTATACAGTTTTTACAGCCAACATCCCAAGCCATCCTCACCACGTATGCCAATAACACGTGTCTATTACCAGTGAATACTAGCCATTTCATTCTATCTTCAAATTATTCCCTTGTATAATTTTTTTTATATAATTTATTTATTGTTATTTACAACTGTATAAAAATATATACTACAAGTAAATTTGCTGTAGGTGATATAATGATATGACACAAAGATGTGGAGAATGCTATCAAAACTGGAGAATTAATGTAATTCTGTAATGAATGTAAATTCAAATAAAGTCAATGGACTTACGGAGTTGAGCTTTAGGGCTCCACTAAACCATAAGATTCCTCTTATATCCAATCCTTACAATTTAAAAGTCTTCGTAAAATCCTTAGTGCTTCTTTCTTTGTTACAAATCAATCAAGTGATCCATCAGGACCTCAAGCAGTACCCAATTTTGGCGATTTTTTTTTCAACAATAAAAAATTCTGTTACAAGTTTTTTGGCTGTTATTGGGGCACCCAGGACACCCCCCATACTTCTGTGATCTATAAATTAAAATGTATCAAGTCTAAACCTATTTATACGATTCCAGAAAGATTGAGTAGCTTATCACTGGCTTTGGTTGATTGATTTTTGTCTCAAACACTAGCAAACTTTATCTTTAAAAAAAAAAATTGTCTTCGGTTTATTCAGTGACAATTGAAACAATTGTGAAAATTTTGCAGTTTATGAAGCTATTATTACGATCTGCCGAAGTTCCGAATTTTGTTTATTCTCACTGCAATTACTAGACAAATGGCCTAAACTTTCAACTAATTACAAAATACTCATCTATATTACTATAATAAGGGCTATCTGAACTTACGGAGTTCAGCTTTGTGTCATCCTTCAAGACCTCAATGTTCCATACGTTGCCAATTTGGCCCGAAACAGATACCAATCCTTTCATGATAAACTTCCTAACCACCCAAACCAATTTGTTTCTAACTTGCTTCTCCTTCATTATCTGATAATCCTCCTAGGCATCTGAAATGAGCATGACCTCGAGATATCCTCCAGAAATGTCATTGGATTTTATAGTGGGCACATTCTCCTTATGTCTGTATCATGCCATTAGATATCTAACTTAAAATTTATTTATTTTGTAATTTTTTAATATTGTTAAAAATATCAATAAATAAATTAAAAAATAAAAACTTTAATTTTGTCGGGAGGTTGCAACTTTTTATTATTACTATGTAGAAATTGTTGAACATAAATTTAATGTAGGAGATAATGGCAATCCTGTCTAAAAAATTTAAAAATAATTTAGACAGTTGGTACATTACTGTGTTTATAATTGAATCTACCATTCCATGTTATTCGGGTTTTCTCTCAAAGTGATTTAAAAACACGAATCATGGAGGTTAATTCTTATTACAAAGTCTGCCATATGGAGTATCATCAGGATTGCAATATTTTCCTTCACAGTTCTTATATTTTTAATTCTTACCAACTGTTTATTTATATTTTACACTATATCATTTTTATCTGTTATTCTTTATAGGCTTAACGTATTTATGCCGTTGTTCTGAAGATAGTCCATAACTTTGGTTTTAATAAAAAAATAATATTTTTTTAAAAATCAATCCTACCAAAGATCTGACTAATTCTTAATCCCTAAATTCTATTCAGCCAATTACCCATCTCTATATTGTTAAATTCATAACACCGGAGTTATACGGAACATTTTTTTTAAAGATCACCTGTTTTTGGTGACTTGTCATGTTCAAATACCAAATAACCAGAAAAACTATATCAATCCATTAACAGTTTCTAAGATTCCGTATTTATTATCGCGGAGTACCTGTTATCTTCTAGTATTGTTCCCCATTCTCTTCCACTTTGACTACATATTTTTAGTGTATGGAGCACTTTCTTGCGAACATGAAAAGATATTGAAAAACAGCGAAGACAATCATTTTTTTGTGCATTCTTATTCTTATTTGCATTAGATCCAAAACGCCTTCCTATGTTATTGAAATCCTTACCTTAAGTTTATCCGTCCACCTGGTATGCACAAGATCTCAACCAACCGATTTTTACTTTCCTTCCCACAGAACGACTTCCTTTAAAAAATCCACAATCGTTCCAGTTACTTCATTCTGGAATTTCTTACCAATATCTATTCATAAAGCTTCCTTCTTATTACCATTCAAACATCAATTATATATCCATCTCCTCGTGTATAAATTTTCAGAATACTAGTAAATTATATTATCTTTTATTATCTCATGCTCTTATTTTATTTGTAAAATTATTATTATTTTATTTAACTTTCATAAAGTAGCTAGACAAATGCTCCTCAGATTCTCCACATTGGGGATAGATATTACTGTCGCTAGTTTGAAGAGGAATGGTAATTTCTGATAGCGTTTCGAAGGCAGGAATCCGAAGACATCCGGAGGAGCCGAGAAAGACCACACCGACCCTGGTCCTTGACAGCGCGGAGGTATGCAAGATGCTGGCCACTTTCACTGATTCATTCCCCATTACTTTCTACCTCCGCTAACCCGGTTAGGGCCTTCTCTCCTGTCGGGTGTAGGGTGTCCAACTCGAGGCACTGGTTTCACTGATAGGGGCCTCTGGATATCTCATTGGAGGGCTATTAATGTGACATGTGTATATGAATAGACAATATAATTAATAATTAGTAATCACTAGTCAATACTCACTGAAAGTCACCAATATGCTAGTTTATATTATTTTTATTATTTTATTTTATTTGGTGGCGCTACATCTCATGATGATGGCGTCTTTTAGTCTGTGTAGTCAGTCTTCTCTGTTTTGTACTGATGCCCTCCAATTTCCACAAAATTTATTAGCTGAGCAATTCTACTCAATCTCTGCACAAATCATCCTCAAAATCTTTATTTCAAATTTCAATAGAAATAGTGTTAATAATATTCTATATTCATTCTGGAACGCCACTTTAGATTAATTTTAAAAGAAAGGAAAATGGTTACTAAACATTGAATAAAATACATTAATATACAAAATTAAAAAAAATAAAAATTATTAAAAAATTTAAATGCGATCAATTAATACGTATAATTAATAATTAATACATCTAAAGGATTCATTAATAATAATAGAAAAAAATAGACAATATTAATTAACACAAGAAAACAAACAAAATAATGTTTATATAAGTACAATATCTTAAATTCTTAATAAAGACATTCAATAGTATTTTGTATTGGATTTAAAATAGAAAGGAAACAAATAAAATATATATATCATTATGATATCACAAATCATAACCTAACTAACTTCTAATAAAATAAAAAAACAAATATGAAATAAAGATAATAACATAGATCAATTAGTATTTATATACATGAAATGAAAAATAGTCATGAATTGAAAAAAAAATAGTAATTATAATTTTAAAGTTTTCATTGCTCTGATTGAGCTGTGAGAACTAGTCCCATTAGGATTCTGTATATTTGTATATAGCTCGTCCTACAGTCACAAATAGATTTTCCTCTTATATGCTTCTGAAGCCCATATAAGCATTTCTGGTTGGATGTTATTGGTCGAGTTGAACTGTGTCCGTAGAAAAATTAATTCCTCTACTCAGTCAAATTTGAATTGCCTTCTTTGTATCCTCTCTCCTCGATACTCTCCTATTTTAGGATTCCAGAGTATATTTGTTTTTATCTGTTTATCAGCAATCGACTCTTCCTGCTAATAAAACTACTTCCACCCATAACCTCATCATTGGTGATATTGCACGACTTTTGTTCTCTTAAATTCCACTAGCCAATATTTTAGTTATCAACCGTTTTTAACTGAACCAGCTTGAACATTATATTCTTCTAATATAAAAGCAACTTTAATTTACTTCAAACTCCTTCTATATGGTTATGTTGTAGAATGATTATTTTTGGTAATATTTCACAAAATAAGGACAATTTTTTGGAGAAAATCTTCATCTTCAAAATTGTTGGTCGTACAGAGTTTATTTTGGTTTTACATTCTAGCGAATCCATAAAGACCTAAATGTTCCTTATGTAACCGATCTAGCCCGAACCCGATGTCATTCCTTCCATTATAAACTCCCTAACCACCCAAACCCATTAGTTTCTAACCTTGCTTCCTCTTCCATTCCTAGCAATCCTCGCGCCTTAAAAGAAGATGGCCTCGTGGACCTTATATTGTAAAATGTTTTTAGAGCTCTACCACTGGGTAGTTTCTCTACATGCTGTATCATATCATTATCATTATGTCATTATAATCAAATTTACTTGTTGTATTTTTTATACAGTTGTAGATATCAATAAATAAAAAAATGTAGGGAATTTCATCGACTTCAAAACAGAAAGTGGCCCCACCTGTCAAATGCGTAGTTTTGAAGTTATTTAAATTGAAAAACGTTGTTAATTTCACTTATGGAAGGCAACTATGCTCCCCATTACACTATATATTTATCGTATATATTTAATTATTGTTATTATTTTTCTTTCTAGGAGGTCATAAAAAAAAAAATTCACTTATCCCGGCAAAACAAGATAATGAAATAGCCGGTATATGTATATATGTATATATACATATATATTTGTAATGCCTTTTTCTTTGTTCCAGAAGGTAAGAAAAAAAAAATCACTTAAAATTTGAAAAATCTATCTAGTATCTACAAATGTAAATTATATTGAAAAAAGAACATTTTTTCTTTTCTTAGTTACGTGAAAAGAATAAAAAAATTTAAACATCTACTAAAAATCCTGTTGACCAGTTTTATTATTAATTTATTACAGATTATTTGTAGTATGATTAAATAATTAACATTCTTGATTAATGTATGAAATCTAATGTTTTTAATAAGTTATTAACTATATAATAGGGGTGGAAAATGAGTCATCTGACCTCAAAACAAATGAAAACATGAGGGTATTGTGGAACCTAGAGTTAACCTAATTTAGTAATCAATACTTCTTGATGATTATATTTATAGAATAAATAATAGTCTGTGTTCCGCTAAATAATTTATAAAATAAATAATAGTTCGATGTACGACTTGTCAAAATCTAACAAGAGGAGATCATAACAAAAAAAACCAATCCTTTCCCGCCAGACCCACCCCGTTAAGACCCCCGGGAAACAACGGTCCTATATCACTTTTGAAATATTAGCTTAAAACGGGAATAGAAAACTTTAAGTTAAATCGAGAAATATTTAAAAAGCGCCTATAAAACGGGGTGATTATGTATTTATTTCCTCCATTTCTTGGATTTTGTATGTACCAATACTGTTTATATACTTCTATGCAGGGTAAGAAACAAAATTAAATAAAAATACCCCCCTTGTTTTCATATCCATCATAAAAGTATGATTACATTATTATTAGTACATACATAATTCAAGAAATGGAATATCTATACAAGTTCGTCATTATTTGGATTATGTATTTATTTCGTCCATTTCTTAGAGTTTGTATGTACCAATACTGTTTATATATTTCTATGAAGGGTAAGAAAAAAACAACAAATAACAAAAATAAACCCCCCTTTTTTTCGTACCATCCATAAAAGTATGATTACGTTATGAGTACATAAATAATCCAAGAAATAGAATATGCATACCTGTTACGGCGGGTAGGGGTTCAGAAGAAACCTTTACTAGCCCAACCGTGAAAAGAAAAGAAATGGTCGAATTTTGTTATTTTTTATTTTCAAATAAGTAAACATAATTAAAGAAACCAAAAAATATACAAACTAGAAGAAAAAAAAGAAAGCTTAATAATATTACAAAATAAAATTAATCGAACACAAAAAATATACAAACTAGAAAAAAAATAAATCTTAGAACTATTACAAAATTAAATTAATTAGACAAAAAGAGAGAAAAAAAGTCTTATTTCACCGGTGATTGGTGGGGCTCCGGTTGAGGTTGTTCTGAGAGGATGTTCTCGTGGAAGTAGGGACGTAAGAGACGTACGTCCGCCCGCCTTGTCCTCTTGGAGGATGAGTTGAAGTCCGCCCGCCGTGGCTAAGATGATTCAGCTGTCGAAGATGGCCAGAATGCTGGTAACTACGATTGCGTAGTGAATAGATAAAGGAGACGATACATGTGTGCGGTGAGACGTTAAGAAGTTGTCTGTCTGTTTGCAGTATAAAAAAACAACAGAGTGTGAATTTGTTTTGTTTTTTATATCATATGTCGCATAGTCGATTACCGATCATATGTTGGCCGCAACACATACCAATGCGTCGTAAATATACCCCTTTTCTTCGTACCCTTCATAAAATATGATTACATTAGAGTACATACATTTCCAAGAATATGGAACATATATAGTAGTTTATCTTCTACCTCTTGGATTGCCATGAGCCATTATAAGATGTTAATTGCAGGGTCCAATTAAGGTATTATAAACTAACGTAAGTCTATGACTATATGGATGACATTGTATTAAAGGAACGTGAAGAAACCGTTCATCTGGTTGGATAAAATAAACACACTTTTTTTCGTACCCTTCATTAAAATGATAGCATTAGTACTTCATATATAATACAAGAAATGTATGTAAGGATAAATTATAGTTTATTTTATTATAAATAAAATTTGTGATTGGTCGTAAAATTTTTATATCTAAAATAAACCCCAATTTAGCCACGATCTTATATCATTTATATGCAAACATTTTCTTAAAAATGGGAAAAGGAGACTTAAGATAATTAAATTGAGAAATATTTAAAAATTAGCTAAAATAATAAAACGCGTGAACCAGTTGCTTGGAAAGTGAAATAGTTAGATAGTTTATTTTTAATTTGAGTGAATACAGGGATGAAATTTTTCAAACCTCAAATGTTCGGCTGTGGGTTGGAACAATATAGGATTGCTACATAAAGGAACAGCTTTCTCTTCTGTTCTCAGTTAAAATTAATGAAGATAATCGTTCGTAGCATAAGCAAGAATTAGTAGCACTTGAGCGCCTCCTCGTTATAAGCACTCAAAGATCCTAGACTAGAGCTGTTTAGAAAGCGGAAATTTAGATTGATTGTCATTAACTAAGTAATGAGTTTCTGTTGTGGATCCTCAATGACTCTGATCCATATTAAATAGAAACTTACGTTCAGTACATTCTAAATATCTCCAAATGTTTTTTTGTGATAGTCCTAATTTTTTGTTTCAAACCGTTCCTCTATGATTGATAGTTGAGTAGGTTCCGGAGAGTAAAGGAAATTAGCTACATATAACCTGCTTGAATGAGGTAGAATGCAATCATCTATGAACTATATAAGTTTTTTTTAATTTATTGAGATAACAATAAACAAATATTACAAATGTAAAAAAAAAACCAAGATAACAGTAATACTAATTAAATAATATAAACACAAATTAAATCATTAAAAATTACATTATTAGTTAGTAATAGAAAGAGGCCCAGCTGTGCGACATAGTATTTGTAGTAATAAAGGCGCTAAAAACCTGAAGTTCGTTCACACAGTGACAGTTTTCAGCCCTTGTAGCTATTTATAATATATAACTACTGTGTAACTTTTATGGAAGTAGCCATAAAGACAGTATTTACTCTTGTTTCGGCGTTATTGTGGGGTGATAATTCACAATAAGTGTAATAGTAGTGAAGCTACTACCACGTTAACTGTCAAGTGTATCCGCCTTGACAGTGGACTGTCTCACATTATACATCTTTTTAGCGTTCCGATTTGGTGGTAACATTCTTCACATAAATTGATATTTTCATTGTTTCTGAACTTGAATTTAAATCTAATAGAACTTTTTAATTACAATTTAACTTCATCAATAGTAAAGGTAATGAATTTTAATGCCACCATAGGACGGGGGACTCTCTCAATTTCGTGCCTTTACGATGACAGAATACCGTGTAAATCATAAAGCACTATAACTTTATTTTTGAGTTCACATCGCACACAATACCTTTTTTAACCATTTCATTGAACCTGCTGGCAAAATAAGTATGTATATTTTTATTTATTTTTGTCTAATAATTAAAATAACAGTAAATATTCATATCTTAAAATTAATTATTAAGGGAAAATACATAGTAAGAAATAAAAGTTCAGCGAATACGGAGGTTCAGTTCTGATACTACCAGGCGCTGTTTCTTTGTCCAGTAACACTCATTCAATCCCAAATTTGCAAGATGAGTCTTGGCGAAATCTTCCCACCTACGTTTTTGTATACGCCTGGGGCGTATACCCTTCGGATAAGTGTTTATCATGTTAAAGGTCCGTTCGTAGCCAAGCCCTAAAACCCTTATTCACCACAATATAGTCTGAATTATATTAACCGGATGCAGGTCTTGCTATTTTGCATTGTGTAGCCTACTTCATTATCCAACTCAGTCATCCTTCTTCAAGCTGCCGTCCCTTAATGTAAGACGCCCCGTTTCGAGTCCATAAGAAGTATGAAAAATAATAATATCATAAACAGCGACTTTTAAGTATCTGAGCGGAAGGCTCAAGCTAATTAATTTCGTAATTAAAAAATAACTAGTATTTTCCGTCTATTACCTTGCCTCGATTTTGTTATTTCTGGATACCGCGTGTCCTGAATATATTGCATCTCTACCATTATTACACTGCTAACCAATCTATTCTAACCAGAATGGGAAGGTTGGGTTTTAGTTCCAAGGAACCACCACGAAATCTAAGTAGTTGCTAAGGTTACGCCTCAACTAAAACGGCCTTCTTAAATGGTGTAACATTGATACCCATCAATCGATGGGATAGATAATCAACGCAACACCTCGACTAAGTTTACTCCCACAAAATCCAATCTATGAAGGCCATTGACGTTTCCCTGACGATGGAGGAAGTACCGTTCGGTACACTTGGCTCGGTTCCCTCGGGGTTACGTATATCAGGAACTGTGGACGTGTTAGCGCCTCGGTTGGCCGACAGCCCGAATTTCTGTCTCCTCATTTTTAACCGGGTAAGCTACATAGGCTGGCATGGATTCTGTCCCTTCATTAGCAATCGAATCCATACTGCTTTGGGGAGGATAACCTAGCTTTCACGCTAGAAATATGGCCTTTCGGGCTATGAAAATATCCAAACACCCTTTCATAAAAATATTATTTAAAAAAAAAAGGTCAGGTTTATTATTGCAAACATACCATAATTCAAAAAAATAGGCCAGCTATAAAGAAAAAGTTTAAGGCGCTCACAAGGCGAGACTTACTCAAAGCAATATATGGTATAAATGTCCTATGCCATATTTCTTTCGCTTATGACACTTTTTTTTGGTATTCAGGTCACATGATTGTATTTTCTAAATATAATTTTGGTTTTATTTATGTATTGCACGTATAATGAAATTTTAGTTAAGAAATGTAATTTGATTTTTTGTTTCTTTATTTTTTAAATACAAAGAAAATACAAGTTATCGCGTTATGGTGTCAATTTGGAAGCACAATACATAAGATCAAATAAATATATTTTTCTTACATGAAAA
>NW_027109057.1:741993-789210 GCF_000696795.3 Halyomorpha halys
ATATATCATATTTTAATATATATTTATTAACACAGGAAAGAATTTTCACTTAAATAATTTAAATGCTAATCAAAACTCTCTGATTTTAAGCATCACTCTCGTATATTCCCTTTTTCAACAGTTGGTACTGTTTGAGTCTCTGGCTTCGAATCAGTTAGTGGAGGGTCTAACTCAAAAGAAAATCGCCTGTTTCAGAACAATATATTGTTTTTATTAGTATCAAATATTTAATAAAATATCAAATTTTTTGGTGTGAAATTAGTGAAAATATAAAAATTCGGCTAGTAAATATGACATTACAAAATATATTAGATTTTAAAAGTAATAGATGGAAGCTGATGAAATGTGTACTAGAACATGAAAACACTAATCCCTAATAGTATCACAGTAAACAGTACACTGTTTTAAAAACATTTTTTTTTTTTTTTTGCATGAATATAAAGCATCCTCGGTAGGTTAAGTTTTTTTTTTATCCAATTTAGGGAATTCCTTTTAAAGATTAAAATAAGCCGATTATTGATGAAAACGTATTTTTAATCAAAATATTTATTCATAATAATTATTTATTTATCTTTACTAGTAGTAGTCTTTATAGAAGTATGTTTGATTACCTATACATAAATCGATTCCGACAGATATTATATACAGTTGTTTAAAAAATAAATTAACTATGAAATTCTATTATGCCTCGACTTACTATATAATTGTAAACAAAAAGGGTAGTCTTTTTCTACCGTGAATATTTAGAGACTCTCTAAGGCATTTTTTAAGATTTAATGAGATTATAAGAAGGTAAACAAAATAAATAAACTAAAATAAGAATTTTTTTTTCAAGTAATTTAAAAGTTGATAAAGTAAAAAAAAATTTAAATTGATATAAAATACATTAGAAATGAATTCTTCCTTTTAATTATCTTTATTTTTTACAACTTTTTCTTTATTGTTTCGGAGGTCCTTTCTCCACTTTCAGGATTGCATTTCATTTAATTTTAATATTTTATTAATATCCAAAACAATAATTGTTATATACTATATTATTAGTTATGTATATAGTGTGTTTCTACACAAAACAATTTTTTTATATGAAAACATTTTTTTTAGGCTTTTATAAATACCTTTTCTTAAGTCTACTTGTTACTCCTTAATCTCCATTGTTACTACACTGAATTTCCTCAACACTCCCATCCACTATATGACTTAAATTGTTAATATAATCAACCGAAACGTAGTCATAGAAATGTTTAATCTATGTTTAATAAATGTGAATTAAATAACTGATACTTATTTGTGCCCTACTGTCTCATCTACGTTTCTGCAAATCGGAAGAGGGATTTGAAGACAGTTTGTTTGCTAGAGCCCCCTGGTAATTTGTACCTGATGATAGCTCAATAGGAAAAATGAGGAATGGACAAAAAGAAAGCAATCAGGATTAAATGGGAGTTAAGAAATTCTATTAGAGCTCGGGATGAGACTTTCTAGAGGAGGTCGACTAGCAACAGAAATATCCGGCTGGGGTTGACCCACATCTCTTCGGCTTCTGCCTTCCTACTGTAGCCTCTGTCTCTGTCAGGTTTGAATCCATCAACGAGAATAGGATGTACATAGATTTTAGATGATTAAGTATAGAATTCGGGATATATTAAGTAGAATATAGATTTTATTAAACCAGTATTCAGAAGAAACGTCCTTGCTTTTTTTTTTTTTTTCAAAAAGTAATATTAAACTAAGTGTACAAAACTAACTAATCAATTATGATTTAGACAACGTGGTTTTATAATAATTAGAACAGAAGATTTGTCTGGAAATCGGAGACAGCCGAATTTGAACGATCTATCCCGATTGCTGTCCTATGCTCCCGGATTTATTATATATTTTTTTAAAACTATTCTTTTCTTGACAGGATCAAAAGTGATATTGGTCATTTTCAATTCAGAAACCAAAAAAATACGATTTTCTATATATATTTGTTACTTATGTATTTTTCATATATGTTTGTATCTCTATCACTATTTTTATTCCAATATTAAAGGCACATTGGGTTGAAAGCAAAATATGAAAGGAAAAAAAAAGAGAGAAGGGGGGGGGGCAAAAATCATGAAAGAGGGAAAAAAAGATAAAAGAACCAAAGAGATAAAACAAAAACAAATTCATTTTCTATTGCTATATATTACAACTGTTTATAATTATTGTTGTTTACTCTTTAGGACTATTTATTGTATGATCAAAAATGTTGTCTGATTAGACTAAAATAAGTATGCTGTGTGATTAGCTTATGAAGTTGGGCACTATAATTTTGTATTTTTAATAATATGTTTCCTCTTCCTCCTATGGTAGTGGAAACTCGTCAACTCATTTTAGTCTAGTAGCAATAATATATTCCTTGAAATTAATCGTGAAGGAAATTTTTCAACGTAATTATTCGGAAAACAATATAGTTTGAATTAATTCTTTTCTGTATAATACACACTTAAAATGTGAGGACGGACTCTTCAGAACAGAGAAAAGCCCTTCAAATTACTTTTTGAACAACTTTAAAATAAAATTATTACTTGATTTAATATTTCAAAAGTAACCAACATAAAAAAAATGAACAGTTTAGATTATTTTGTTTATCATTATTATTATTTTTAATAATTAACATAGAAGAGGTACTTCTCTTGATGTATAATTATCAAAATCATGAGTTACTCTTTCAAAGTCTATTTTCGTAAGTTTACTTCCATCAGGGATAAACTGCTCTTAAATAAATTATACTATATTTTTATTTATTTTTTAAAATTGTCAACTAACATCATAATTCAATTCCTTAACTGTGAAATCAGCATATCAAACTCTTAGTAAATGAAATTTATCATTCCTCATTGATTTCAGTAGTATCTAAGCATTAAATACAGTTTAGATTTATCTTTCCTCAAAAAAATATTTTATTGTACAAAAAAAAAAATGTGAGAACTTTTTGTAGTTATTTTAAAAGTTATATCGTTATCATCCTCAACTGGCCACTGAACAAAACTGCCTTGCAAATATTTTGTGTACGGGTGGGAAAGTTCATTGGGCTCAGCCCACTTCAACCTAGATCGAAGAGGACGGGACCCTTGAAGGCCACAAAGCAGAAAGAAAAATACACGAGAAAAGAAAAAGAACAAATATAAAATTATTTGCACAAGTGATTTAAACAAAAATACAGATGATGAAGGAGAAAAATACATTAGAGAGGAAAAATAACAAATATAAAATTGAATTTACACAACGGATTTAAACAAGAATGTAATTTTTTATTTTTTAGCAGCATTGTATACAAGGCAGTATAAATATAAATAAGTATAAATATAAATACAAAAAAATATTTTTTTAAAAGCTCAACAAACGTAATCTAATCTATGTACTGTAAGTTTTTGTCATTGTAATGTAAGGACCGTTTGTAGGCGAGGGAGTTAAGGCGTCGGTCTTCCAAACCTCAATACTGTAGCGTCGCTGGCTCGACTCCCTCCTGAAGAGGGGGGTTCAGTTTCATTTCGTGGAAGCCTCACGAAACAAATAATTGACCCTCTCACTGTGGTTAGAATAAGTTGGTAACCTCTATATAACTTTCCCCTCTCCTCCAATGTCAGAAATGACCAGGTGGAGAAAAGTCACTACGATTTAATTAATTAAAAACTAAGTATGGATCACTTAGAAATATTAATTTTAAAGTTTTTTCTAAAAATTAAAAAACATTTTACTGTCAGTTATACTGACTCATCCCCCCCTCCTAGAATAGTATCTTTTTTTAAAAATATATATTGAACATGTAATAAATAAGAGAAAATTAACAGAAATGGCCTAATGTTATGACGACATGATCCTTCATGCTTATCACATTTTAATGTAAGGTATTAATATTTTTTCCCCAGATAAGAAAACATTTTTTTTTTAATTTTAAAAGCAAACTCCAATCTTAATCATTTAAATGATATGATTGATTATAAAACATAGAAAAAACCCACAAAATGGCCCTTGCGGACCCTCCCCGTTCAACGTATAACTGAAGTGGTATAATTCGCGCATATTGGCACCTGCAACTCTTCGCACCCAGTACACAAACTCACCTTAGAATACCTCAGGGTAAAAGAAGGGATGAGTAATTATTGTATATATTTCTATATTTGCACGTGTTAATCTATATTTTATTCAATTAGAGGGTCGGAAAAAAAAGAGAAAAATAGCTAGAAACCAAGGAACATCTTTAGTTTTAACCCACCATTGCCTGGGTGGTATTGAATGAAAGTATGTAGGTTGAATGGACAGAAATGTCTGGAAGTTTTGATTTCTTTTTCCAGCTTTTAAAAATGCTCCGCTCGTGTCGTGAGTAGGCTGTTCCAGGCAGAATTTCTATTTTTAGCTCGCAGGACTTGGCTGGAGTCGGTCTGGAAACGTGAGGTCGTACATATCTTAGGCATGTAAAGCTGTTTCCTTTCTTCCCCCATTCCCCTTTCTCTCAACTTAATTATATATATTTTTTTATTTATTTTTTCATTGCTAATAAGTATAGATGGGATTTTTATGAGTTTACATCAAATTTACATACATTTAATCATATTTATTTAATTGGAAGATCGTCGACCATGTGTAATATAAGGGAGATAGTGCGGATGCAGCCACATATGAACTCAAATATATCAGTAAGGGCCAATAAAGTAAGAGTATAAAAAGACATTAAATATAAATTAAACCAAGGTAGGACAATTAAATCATGAGCGGAGTAAATTAACGAAAATAGAAATTAGAAGTGCAATGATTAGTATAAATAAAAAATAAGTACAGTTACAAATAATCGATATAAAACAGATGGAGTAATTACAAATAGAATAATAGATACAAGAAAATTAAAGATAAATATTAATATATATATACTAAAAAAAAAATAAGCAGATATATTAAAAACTGTAAGTTTGAAAAATAAGATAAATAGTAAATATAGAAAGGAGCAAAATGAAGGTTTAGAAAAAAAATATTTTTTCAAAATATTTCCGTTTTTTTAATATTTATTTTATATAATTCTCTTATGACTATGTATTTTAATAAATATTTCCCTTTTCGCTATATATATTTTCTAATTTAACACTGTATGATGTCAATTAGTTTTCAGAAAGACTAAAATGAAAATGTAATTTTGTGAAAGTTAACAGTTACAATTTCATTCTGAGCTCCTTAACCATTTCGGGAATTCAATCTTGTTTTCTGGTTTCCTTAATCTTTCAATTTTAATTGAGTTAAAAAAATATTCTCATTTCAAAATTCCAGTATTGCTACAGCTGTTCCTTTGATTTTAGTTGGGATGTCTCGATGAAATAAAAGTTTGTGCGAAAAATTAGTCATATAAATTCGAGGAGTACTCTTACATTTGACCCCGCAGTCCTAGATTGTTATAATACAAAAAAAAAAGTTAACAGTTTAACTTTTCGTAATTATAAAACAAAACAAAATGTTTTATAAGACTAAAACACTGAGAAAATAATATGAAAATTCTGCAAAATAACAATAAACCTTTTTTACACAATTAAAATAATTATTTATATTTAATATTTCAATATATTTTAAGTATTTCTCTATTTTGATTAGATATTTATGTATATATTTTGATTTTATTATTACATATAAACCCCATCCCTAATTATAGGTTTATTTATTACCATATTCTTATAATTTGATTCAGTTCTTGATCATCAATCATGGAAGATATTTTATTCCCTCAGTAGTAAGCTATGAAATGTTTTCCCTATTTATTGAGTTACAACTTAAATAATTTTTGACTAAGCATCGATCTAGATTTTCAATTTATGTGAGAATAATTTATTTTGCTTTCTCTGGAGGCAGGGAACCCTTTTATTCTATTTATTTTGCTTCGTGGTTCTACCATAATGATGTTTATAATTATTTTCTGCTCTGCAGTTCGTCAAGTGTGTTGTTGCACTAACTATGATGATGACTGGCAATGTCATTATTTTTTATTTTATGATGATAATTTATAAATGAATAGTGTTAAGATATAACTGTGGATATTTCTGTTTAAAGTGTTATGACACCCTGACACCATGCGGGTACTTTGTCACCTAGAACATTATACAGTTTTACTGAACAAGTTTTGCGTTGATTGCAGTTAGAAATGTGTGACAGTAGGAGAGTAGTGGTGGAGATATACAGATGCTGGTACTAGAGCAATGCACATAAGAATAATCGCAGTCGTTAGTGCAAGTGAAAGTGTGTAGTTCATCCCTCATAGTGCAGCGCTTAAAATGTCATTATTACCACTTTATGGTCTGTAGCTACCATGAGTCTTTTTTTATTGATAATTTTATATGAATTTAAAATCGTTTACTTGTTAGATTTAGTCACCAATCATACTTGATATTATTAATTGGTAAGATGTGAGAAATAAGATTAAATAAAAATACTCCTAAGCAACAATCCGATACAATTCCATCCATATGTTAAAAACCTTGGGGTCACTATAGACCAAACTCTCTCTTGGAAAAACCACGTTTCCCATATTTCCCGTCGTACCTAAAACGTTTAAATTATCTTTGTCACCTACTTCCTTTTGAAACTCGTAGGCTCCTGGTACCTTCCTTTATTTTCCACCACTTTGATTATTGCTGTGTGGTTTACGAGGGTGTCTCTTGGGATCTCAAAACAAAATTAAAACGGTTAATTAATTGCTTTGTACGATACATCTTTGGGGTCCACAGGGACGGCTCTGTCACCCGATTTTATGAAGAATTGAAGTGGCTTTACCCCTCCTTTCGACGTAAATATTTTCTTGCTTCCTTTCTCTACCAAATTATCCAATCCCGCCGTCCATCATACATCTCTGATATCCTTCAATTTAAATCCTCAGTGCATTCCCGCAGTACCCACTCACGGCCTTCAGACGTAATTGTAACTGCCCATCGAACCGCAGCCTTTGGTAGAGCTTTCCTCATCCGCTCCTCTTCCCTATGGAAACCTGTTCCCTCCTTCTAATACCCTTCCAACCTTCAAATCCCGTATCTTCGACCACCTTCTGTCCATCCAATTCCGGAAGTATAACAATTGAAAGTTTCAAATTCAAAGTTTTATTTTATTTGTTCTATTTTTATTTTATATACTTAATTATTGTTGTTCATTTTTATCTTTTCGAATTCACTGTTTTATTGTATTTTATGACGTTTTATAATTTCATTTTTATTTTGTACTTCACTCTAAGCCTTTATAGCCTAATTTTGACGCCTGTATATTATTCTAAAGTGATCAATCCCAGAATAAATAAAGAATATTATTATTATTATTATTATTATAAAACTAATGTAGAACCTGAATTAATTGAGTAACATGTTAATTCTTTTAGTTGGTTTAAAACTCTTATTTCAATTAAAATAATAGCTTGATTATGTTTTATGCTTTATAATTTTTATTTATGATAGTAAATAATCCTTTTATCGCTGAAACATTATGTCCACAATTGATTTATGAGTGAGTACACTCTAGAAAGCGGGATATGGGTTGGGAAACTAAGCAGATAATTGTCATGTGGGTCCAATATCTAAACTGAGAAAAAGACAATAATTCCGTGGTTATAATTGGTTAAAAGTTCAGTGTGCCACCTTTTAGGATTTAAACCCACTTTTTTATTTTTTTGCTGTATATTCTATAATATTACATCCTGTCGTATTTAGAGACAACGATAATATGGATCATAGAGTTCATTCTCACCATACATAAATTAATAAAATAAGAAATAGAAGAAAACAAATAAATAAATAGAAAAATAATAATAATTCAAAGAAAAAAAAATGAACTTAAAGTAAAATAACATCTTAAACACAATCATTCATATTTACATTCAGCCTGTGCTATCCCCTCCCCCTCACTTATGGAGGAAAGAGCTGGACTCCGGAGATCACAGTGCTATAACCGCGTCACTGATATTGAAAGCCAGTGGATGAGTGAAGGCGCTAGCCACGAAACCCCCGACTTGAGGGGAAAATCTGGCCATTGCCAGATCTTAAATATAATTATTTACAATAGGTCTCTGGGCTACTGCCGTTTCAATCTTCGAAGAGGATTGCAGGAATGGGTAATGCTGAAAAACGCATTTATTAATGTAAAAAAAAAAAAAATCATGTAAAAAAAACCGTTTAATTTCTAATGTAAGTAATTTAAAATTTTAAACCTGGAACATAATTTGTTATTTACATGTAGTTATTAGTATGTACATATGTCTATTAGCACTTAAATTAAAGATAGTTTAATGTACTATAAAGTTGTTTATGACCTTTATCTTTGTAGTAGTAGTTTTTATGATATTTGCCAAAATATACTCATAAAATGTTAATTTATGGTTGTTCGAATACAATGTTTGATATTTGAAAAATATATCTCTAGAACCATAAGACGTACATATGTCTGCCAGCACACAAAATAAAGTAAATTTAACTTACTATAAAATAGTTTATGACAAGTATTCTCGTAGGGGTAGTAGTTTTTATGATATTCGCATATGAATATAAATTGGCACATAAAAATTTGCCGGAACAACTATAAATCAATTTATTTTAGCAAATATCATGAAAACAACTACTCCTCTGAAGATAAGCATCATAAACTATTTTATAGCTCATTAAACTAGCTTTAATTTAAGTGCTAATAGCCATCTGTACGTCAAATGATTTTTGAGATATAGATTTTTTAAAATAAATTCACTAACTACTGATCTTTCAGTACTTTCCATACGTCGCTTTTTAAAAAGCTATATCTCGAGAACTATTGAAGCTAAATACCTCTGTTAGGGCTTACATTTTGAAACAGCTCCCATCTTTTAGTCCCCCTAAGTATACATGCAGACTCATAAATTTTGACCAGTAATTATACATAGTTCTCATTAAAGTAATCAAAAAATGGGGTAAAATAACTGCCTTTTTCTCCTTTTGGGCTCTTGTACTAATTATTGAGATACAATTTTTGAAGTGGTTTTCGAATTCACGTTTAATTTTTTTTTCTGCTAAAAAACTCTGTAGATCAAAAATAATACCAGGTACTCTCTTTTTAATCACCATATCAACATCAAACTTATGCAAGGTTAGCAATGCTATATCCTATCCTAAACAGACATTCCAAACTAAAACCAGAAAAAACTGTTCTTATATTTAGAACAATCCTCAGGCCACTGCTGATGTACGGCTGTGAAGTCTGGGAGCGGAACCCAACCTCAACCTGAAGACTGAAGCCCAGACTGCTGCAGGTCATTCTTTTATAAATTTTTAATAAATATAAAATTAATTCATAGTCACACTACCTCTATTTACTTATTATTATTATTCATTTTATTTATTCATTATTATTTTAATTTTATTTTTCTCTCTTTTCTGCTCTCTTCCCTTTTTCAAATTAACTTGTTTCTTTTTACTATTAAAAGACAATTGTTTGTTTTATTTAAGTGTACCCATAACATTATTTTTTGTTATTAATTTTACTTTCCTCTTTTATTAAGAAGCATTATTCTTATCTATTTATTTTATTATTATTTTTTTTTCTTTTAATAAAAACATTTTATATAGTTAGGGGTGTCATTTGTATGACTATATCCCCTCATAATCAACTATTAAAAATATATACATAATATAAATTATACCAACCATGTAAGGCCCACCAGGCCAATCTGGTTTAAAAATAAAATAAAATAAGGTACTCTTTTTGTCATAAATGTCAAATGTTTAGACCTCCCAAATTTAATTTCTCTTTCAAATTAAACTATATTCACGAATTTGGGCGTATCAATTGAATAATGATTAGATGAAGCAACGTTTATGATATTCGAAAGATCTCGTAAAATTAATTGCGTGAGAGCCTACCAAGTTTTTCCCGAAATTACTCATTTTAATTGTTTATGTTGCTTTGATTGCTATTTGTGTATAAAGAAATTGATAGTTGATTCCGAAAATGGTTACCAAAAAACTGTTGTATTAGAGAAATTTAGATTTTTATATAAAAGTAGTTTTTTTTGACACTTAAAAAAAAAAATATCTCAACTACGGATTTCGAGGTTGGTGGCTCTGAACTACTTGTTGTGTCAGAATAATAAGAAAAGGTAATATAATATATTAATTCGTATTTATTGATTCTTCATAAGTTTTGACTATATATATTTTTTTTAGTCTAGTCCTATCGAGCCAGTTTGTAAGTTCGGAGCAAGCACTTAGCACTACTTCCCTGATAGTAAACGTGAATTTTAAATCAAAATTTATTATTAATTTTCTTCAATTCTAAAGAGTTTTGTTGGAGGTATGTATATGTATATATATTACTGGTGGTTCAGATGAGGAGACCTAAGAGTATGGAGCTGGAGCAAAGTTAAATAAATTGCTTAAATGATATCGAATCGACCCCTAACAATCCTCATAAGGAATGTAAATAATCCAAACTATTTTGGTTTTCTTTGTTAATATTCTTTTTCTTTCCCAACCGTCTCTGTGCGTCATCCCATCCGACAGCCCTCAGCCGTTTGTACACAGAGCCTGCATGTCGAGGCACAATCGTTACCACGAAGGGTGTCCATAGAATCTCAAATGACTTTCACAAACGTACCAAATCCCATTCGGTCCCTTCTCTTCGCTTCTTTTGCCATCTCCTCTTTCTCCCTCTTTCGGGCCAGTGAAACCTAAATAGTGACAGTGGCTCAATTACAGCTAGCCCTTCACCGAACAAGCCGTTAACCACCAGAAATTATAGGATGCAAACCGCCGAGTAATTTAATACTAATTTTA
Source organism: Halyomorpha halys (assembly GCF_000696795.3). Taxonomy (NCBI): domain Eukaryota; kingdom Metazoa; phylum Arthropoda; class Insecta; order Hemiptera; family Pentatomidae; genus Halyomorpha; species Halyomorpha halys. Next base: position 752,775 of record NW_027109057.1, read on the forward strand.
CCTGTTAACTTGCTCTGGTTTCCAAGGAATTCAAGGTCTCTCTGCGCGCCTTGTAAAGCAGGGAAAAGAACTAGTAAAGTAATTCAAATATTAATTTTAAAAAGATGATTCGTAAATTGCAATTATTTATTTTATTTTTTAATTTCTTTTCACTTTAACCGAGTGAAGGAGTAGTTAATTGATAGTACGCGTATACGCCTTACTTAACGTAAGTTCTAATAAAATATATAAATAAAAAAAAGTAAATAACAGAAAAGTGTTTCATGGCAAACATAAAATCCTAAAATATCTCACCCTCTTCTAAGGGGAGGCAGAAAATAAAAAATATTATTGGTTATCTGAACGTTAAGTAATTGCTATGGTATTTTAATTTGATTGCACTTGCCTTCGGTGTATTCCTTTTTTTAAAAAATATTTTCTCTGATACTAATAGAATACACTGTTCATTTCCTATGCCAAACCGGGTACTTTGTATGCAATAGCTGAAATGCTTCTCTACTGGCTGTTGCGCCAAAATTGCTCTAGTAGTTTTGATTAAACTTACCTTAAGTTTAAGGGACGAGACAGCCGTGCGAGTTGGTACGTAGATCCCACAGCGCTCGCCTCGCAGTGTTGTGGGTTCGATTTCCATTAAGAGCAGTTAATATTTATTTTTTAGCGGAAGGACCATCAGGTCGGTAGACTAGTTCACTCCTCCCGATACTAATACCAATACCTCAAGTCTTCTCTTTGAAGCTATTTAGGTTTTTTTCAATTAAATTAAATTTAATCACTTTTCATCAATTATGTGAAGAAAATACGGCCTTTGTTTTGGACCTCTGCTGCTCTCGATTTTTTTTAAGCGTTATATCCGTTTAATTTATTTAATCGAAACGAAAAAAGGGTTTTGAAAAAAAGTCACAATTACAGATTACATAACAGTCTCCACGAGCTTTTAATATCAGTGACGCGTCTGGGAAAGAAGCATGGATCTCTTGGATTTCTCTGGTTTGCCTACTATAAGCGGGCAGTAAAGCTTGGTTCACATTTCCCATGACTAGATTTAAAAGACTGCATTTAGTTGTGGGTGTGAGTGAGATTTAATTATTTTATTTTTACTTAAATCTAATTTTCTTTAACTTGTCAGTACCCATATATTATTTAATCAGTATTTATTATTTTATCGATTTAATTTTTTTTTATATGGGTATCATGTTCTTAGTTTAGTTATTAATATATATCTTTTAATATAATTTTTTTTCAATTTCTTAAATGAGACTGGTAATTGTTTATTAAATAAATCAATATTATCCACATATAGTCTCAACACTTTTTTTTACATCAATACTCCAACGTTTCGGCCATCTCGGCCATCCTCAAGGACAATCTTCCATTATAAATTCTCTCCTCACATCAAATTTTAAAAATCGTTTTGCAGGCTATTCTGTCCAGGTCATTAATTTAAAGTCAAATACGCCCTATTTTAAAAAAAAATTCATTAGTTTTTAAAACTTTTAATTTTCAATTAATCCACACTATCAATACCATACTAACAAAACTGATTTTTTTGTTTTGATAGTTTTGTTTATATGGTATTGATAGTGTGGATTAATTGAAAATTAAAAGTTTTAAAAACTAATGAATTTTTTTAAAAAATAGGCCGTATTTGACTTTAAATTAATGACCTGGACAGAATAGCCTGCAAAACGACTTTTAAAATTTGATGTGAGGAGAGAATTTATAATGGAATTTATTCATTGATTTGTTGGTCCGCTGAGTTTGCCTATGAATTTAAATTGAAAATGACTTACTGTTATAAAATAACTGTTAACCCTGCGAAGAATATTCAAAATAATAACCCCTTAACTTTTGTTGTGAAGCATCTTTCTCAGATGCATATCTTTTAGTGAGTGAATTCTTCAAAACAAAAAAATTAAAAACCATATCAATAGCTTTCTGAAATATTTTTGTTGGTATTTAGATGACTTATTGAGATCATTTTAACAAAATGATTTTAAAAAATGTAGGAGATATATTTCTTATATATTTTGGATCTATTATTTGAGTATCTGAGATTTGGTGTCTCTATGGTACATTTTTGCTGATATCGTATGAGATATATTTACAATATATTTTGAATCCATTATTTGAGTTTCTGAGATCTGATGGTCCTACATTATACATTTTTGCTGATATCTTATAATAGACCTTAAACAGTGCTTAAGAAGTCTTTTTTAGATTTTTTATGGAGATCTTTCGCCATATCTTTTAAAAATCATTTTTCTCGACCAAATAGTCTATTTTTGGTGGATAGATAGGTTTGATATAAAATTATTACAAATAGATAAAATGAACGCCAAAAGGTGATTAATGTTACTTTGTTAATAATAATAGATAATCTAATTTGCTTAATCTATTATATTGAAGAAACTATTTTTAGAACTATTATTAACTATAGCAAGTCCTGTTGCAACTCCTCGCTCGTTGACAATAGCGGCGTAATGATATAACATCTTGCTAAACCACCCCTTAGTGTTTACTAGCTAACAAAGGAGGTGGAATAGTTTTTAAGACACATTGTTCGTGATATGATTTCGTGTCATCTACCTCATACTCTTTCTAAATACGTTTCGTCATGTTAATTTATTTTTCCTCTTTCAAAAAGGTGTCCCATTGTCTTTAATAGTGATAAAACAGTTAGTCACTCCACTGTATCGTCAGAACAGTTGTGAAATCTAAATTATTATAGTGTTTCACATCACTGATTTCCAACCCATAGAAGTCTGCATATCACTAAGACGGAAATTGAATCAAGTCCAAACAATAAGTCCTGGATTGGGAAAAATGGCGCTTCCTCCGAAAATATGTGAACATTTTTAATATTGTATTTGAAGTCACTCATATTGTGTATTTCCGTGTTAAGACCTTTCGGGAAAGATAATTAATCCTTATCGGTCGTAAGTCACCTTTCATGTGACAATACGTCACTGTGTAGGTCACGTGAGTCAAGTGGAAACACGTTGACACATGTCGAAATTTGCCTGTTTGTATTGCATTTAATTAGTGCTTTCGATGCGGGAATTCTTCTCTGATTCTCGGGTATTTTTCAATTTGGCAGGTAGTTGTGAGGGGATCGAGGATTTCGGTTAAAATGGCTATACCTTTAGCGCCTTGCTCAGCCTCCACCGGCTCATTACCAGTGATGCGGCGAGAGGGATGCGCTGGGATCTTTTGAGCTCTGCCCTACCCCCCATACTTGGGGGATAGAGTGGGTTCAGGGATCCTCAGATCAATTGTGTAAATATTGTATATAAGAGTGTAAATATGACTAGAGGTTATATTATTGTTATTATTTTATTTATTTTTTCATACACATAGCCAGATTATGTTCATTTTCTTTATCCTTCCTTTTGTATATATTTTATGAGAGATTTATTTATTTTAGTTTTTTTTTCTCAATTTATTTTTATTTCAGTATGAATGTGATCATTTGTCACTATTACCTATTTCCCACAATTTGTTGCAGATTGTAATATCTATCAATAACTAAAAATTTATTATTATTTAAAAAAATGGCTTTACGTCATGTGTTATCGTCTTTCTAGTAGTTTTTCTAGTTAATCATTAGACTCTTTTCTATTAATAACAATTTATTATTTTGCCTTAGATTTTGAATTTCAAAACGTAGGCATAGATTGGGGCCTAATATAATGGCGGATGAATATAATTTTTGGGTCTTGGGTGGGCGGTTAGATTTTTGGGGCCGGGGGATTCATTTTTCTGTTTGGGGTTGATTATTTAAAATTTAGAACTTAGAAAAATGACGGGGTAGAGTTATTTTTAATGCCTCTGATGGATATAATTTTGGAGCATTGAGTGTCTTTGTGTTAGGGGTCCGGGCATGATACAATCCTAAGTTCTTAGGCAAATGTATTTTTGGAATCCGCGATGGATTGGTTTTTAGGGCCAGGGGTGAATTCATTTTTGGGGCCCGGGGCTGATACAATTTTAAGTTTTAGGGAAAATATAAACGAACAATGTTTTCCCATCTATCGGCATTACCTTTGGAAAGGTTGATATGTCACGACAGTTCACTGTCTAGGCGTATACATATGCAAAAAATAATAGTTAACCATGACAAAAGGAACATACGAAAAGTATAGATATTAACATTAATTCATATTTTATATATAGCTGTAAATTGCTTACTATATTTATTTTATAATTTTACAAAATATTCGAGAATTACTTTGTTTCATTTTTTAGTGATTGATCGATTTTATAATTGTTAGGAATTACTAAATTAGAAATCTACAATTTAAATTTATATTTTTCGCATTTTGACTTTTACTGTTTATTAATGTATAATATATTGTGAATTATTCAGAAAATTACTTTGTACCATTTGTTGTACACATTTTCATGAAAACATGAGAAATTTTTTTAAAAATTGATGTATATATATTTGGAAGTTACTAATTTTTTCTCAAATCTTCTCCATATTCCCAATAATATACAAAGTGGACATCGTTTAAGTTGGAATTTGATGAAATTTTATATTAGGTGTTTTATATTCGAATGTGATTTGGCATTATATTTTTGAAAATTTAGTAATGTTAATGTATAATTATTTCTGTAGAAGTTATAAAAATAAATTTAAAGTAAAAGCAATTTGTAAAATAAATTTGAAAATAAAGGTTAAATTTGGCCTATAGACGACGAAATTCCTCGGCACCTTGCCTTGTAAACGTTTTACCATCGTCTTTTACAAACAGTTTTACATTCGAATTCATTAAAAGAAATTAGTTTACAATTCCTTTTAGGTAAACTTTTACATATACAACTAGGTAAAATTTTATTTAACTATTATTACATTGAGTTAATATTTTTATTTTACGACGTACAAAAGCTTTTTTTTTTTTGGTTGTTTTAGACCTGTCGATTTGTGTTTTAACTTATGTATCCCCTTAATTTATTTATTCATTAAATTATTTCTTTTCACTTATCTATTCATTGAAGTATTTCTTTTAACTTACTTTTTGTTTTGTTTTTATAAATCTATATGTTACTGTTTTTTTAATTTATTTCTTTATTTGTTTATTTTTTTTATATTTTTTTTTATGAAGTGATCTACTGCGGTAACTATTATATCTTTGGTTTGATTTTACATTGCTGTCTGATAATGAATTCGTTTAATTTGTTTAACGGATCGGGCGTGGGTGGCGGATAACTGAATAGGAAAGGTCTAAGAGTGTGAAATAGGGAGAATAAAATTGTCAATTAGATGAAATAAAATTGTCAAATGGAATGAAAATGTTAAATAAAAAAATATTTGTAATATTAAAACCCTCTTGAGACTGGTTAATATTGTTTAAATAATAAATTGTTATCCATTTTATTCTCAAACCATTTTTATTTTATTTGTAAGTCCAACGTTTCGGCCATCCTCAGGGACAATTTTGGAACTAAATCATTTAAAAAAACAACAACTTCATGCAGGCTATTCTGCATACAATGAAAGTCCAAGAAGTTACCCTAATTAGTAAATTTTCACATTAAAATAAAAATTATAAATTTATCACAATATTTTCATTATTAAAAATTTATCATAACAATGAAAATATTGTTTAATAAATCATTTTTATTTTAATGTGAAGATTGACTAATTAGGGCAATTTTTTGGACTTACATTGTAATAAATGTAATGGACATACAGAATAGCCTGCATGAAGTTGTTGTTTTTTAAATGATTTAGTTCTAAAATTGAATTAAGATTGTCCCTCATGCGGAGTTGTGATATGGGGCTTCACTAAACCATCGAATTCCTCCCCGAATCCAATCCTTACAGTCCTAAATCCTTCGTAAAATCCTTAATGCTCCATACTTTGTCACTAATCAAATCATCCATCCGGACCTCAATGTCCCATATGTTGCCGATTTGACCAGAACAGATACCAATCCTTCCATAATAAACTTCCCAACCACCCAAACCAACTCGTTTCTAACCTGGCTTCTCCTTCACTACCTAATAATCCTCCTAGGCGTCTGAAAAGGCGTCTCCTATAGAAATGTTTTTGGAGTTTTATCAATGTTATATGTTTGTATCCTGTCATAATATCACTTACAGCACATTTACTTGATGTGTATATATGTATACAGTTGTAAATAACAATAAATAAATTATTTAAAAAAAAAGAAAAAAATTGTCCCTGAGGATGGCCTATTTGGCCGAAACGTCGGACTTATAAATAGAATAAAAATGTTTTGTGACTAAAATGGATAAAAATGTATTATTTAAAAAATATTTGTATTTAGAGTGTAGACGAGTAATGATTGTAAAAGGAAAAGATAAGGAAAAAAAATATTGTTGTTATATCATGTAAATTTATGTATTGTGTATATTTCCGATCATGGATTGACATGTGTATTGTTGCAACCCAATGTATTTGCCTTAATAAAGCATTTCTCTCTTTCTAAACTGGAGGGAAAGCACTTCATCGAAGAGTAAATGCTTCGATTCATGTTTGTTATACTTTCAATCAGTTAGGTTATGTCTAGTTAATGGGTTTCGAGTAGAGGATTTATTTTACAGAAATGTTTATGTATTGATTATTTTAATTTTTATTATTTTTTTTTTGTTCAATCTCACTTCTCAAGTTATAATCCATTTTAAAATTGTTGAGAAGGAGCGAGTAGGCACCTGATCTGTTGTGCGTTGCCCTGATTCCTGTTGGGCCGCTGAAACCTGTTACTGGCAGAAAGGAAAAAGTGGCCAGGGTCAGTGGGCGAATAGGCCTTTCTCCCCTGGGCTCGGCCATAGCCCACCTCACTCTGCATCTTTATCTTTAAGCGCCTCTAATCCTCATTTATATGTCTCATTAATAAATGATGATAGTATTATAAATTAGCTATATTTTATTTATGAAATACAATGAAACTTCTATATTACGGACATGTTTGAAGAATATAATTATGTGCGTTATACAGAGGTTTCCATTAAGAAGGGGTTATTATAAAAGGAATAAATAAATGATATTAAATAATCATGTAAACATCGCTTAATCTGTTATAATTCATAATTACAAACAAATCAACAATACGAATTTTATATAATTAAAAAAAATAACGCATCATTGTAGCTTTTAATTAGCTTTTTTTTATTGATATTTACAACTGTACATAAAATACATCAAGTAAATTTGAGGAAATCATAACATTATGGTACAAGCATGTAGAGAAACTATCCATTGTAGCACTCTAAAAATATTTTTACGATATAAGGTCTCTAAGCCATCTTCTTTTCAGACGCCTCGTAGGATTTTCCGGAATAAAAGACGAAGCAAGATTAGAAACTAATGGGTTTGGGTGGTTAGGGAGTTTATAATGGAAGGATTGATTCGGGTTAGATCGGTACAAATGGAACATTAAGGTCTTTGTGAATGAATCTATTTGTGACAAAGTAGGGAGCATTTAGGTTTAGTGGAGCCCCAAAACTCAACGCCGTATGTCCAGATAGGCCTTATAATAGTCATGTAGATCAGTCTTTTGTAATAAATTGGAAGTTTGGACCGTTTGTCTAGTATAGTGTAGGCTGTAATAGAGGGACTTGACGTGCAGTTTCCTGTATTTTCAGTCTTGTGTGAGGATTCCAAGTTAGTCGTTTGTCCAGATGTAGTGCAAGGTATCGGATCTGTTTTACAGGGGTAAGGGCAACATTATTAAAGTATACTGTAGGGCATTCAGTAGGTTTACGACGCAAGGTAAAGGTAATTTGATGGGATTTGTTGGAATTTATTTTAATCCTCCAATTACGACACCATTCTTCGAGGTCTGTGATGTGGGATTGGAGAGTTTGGGATGCAATTAAACAGTTATTACTAACAGCGAGCACACATGTGTAATCGGCGTACGTGGTGAGGATAGTGTTAGGATTGGTTGGGATGTCAGCTGCATAGATTGTGTAGAGGATGGGACCGAGGACACTACCCTGAGGAACATCAGCGCACTGAAAGAAGAGGGATGAATAGGGACCATTATGGTTTACTTTCAATAATCTGTCAGTGAGAAAGGATTATTAATTTTAATAATAAATTTAATTTATAAATAACGTAGATTTTATAAGTTATTTGGCATTAGAATTATTTTTGGATTAAGCAACTAGATATTATTTACGCACCTAAAATACGTAGTGCGTACTTTTTATACAATATAAATTTTCACACAGTATTCTGTACTAACACAATTTTCCCTAAATAAATTACCCTTCAATTTAGTTCCTGAGTTTGTAGATGACCTTTGTTCGTGATAGAGGAGTGAAAATGCTGAAGGGGAAAAAGAATTGATACTCGCGTCTTGAGTGGAGGGGTTTCATAATAGAGGAGTTCAATTACATTCAATTTGTATTTTGATCGTCGGGACCTCAAAAAAATTTCTGTGAAGAGGATTTTCCGTTATAAGAAAGTGTTCTTTAAATGAAGTTTTGTCACCCTACATTCAGTAAGTTCGCACTATGGCTGCATAAAATAGGTGAAATATTAAACGCTTGATATCGACTTCAGCATTTATATTGGTAGTTACGTATAACCCTTATTATATATGCCCCCTAATATATACATGGAAGGCATACGAATTCATGGTAATCTACTTTAAATAAAAATAAATTATCTAAATATTTACCAACATACGCTAATATTCTTGATTAAAAACCTTAAATTTTGTCCTGAAACAGCTAACTATTTTGATGATTTTCTAAGACTCCCATTATTGAAAATCCAACTTCTTAAAGCTACCATAATTATATTTTGTAAAATTAACCAAGGTCAAACATAGAAAAGAGTATTTAAAATATTAAATCAAATTATTAAACTCCAGATATTTATTTGACATTCCCGAAGTCCAGGATTCTTTCTTATTCATAATTTTATTTATTTGTTTTCAATTTAATTAAATCAGAAACAAATAATTACCCATAACTAAATTTTTTAACGTAAATTTAATTTTATGGATTTTACTATCCTTAACGTAAATCTATACTCAACTTCCAATCCTGAGAATACATTCATTATTTTTTCTTATAAATATAATTTAAGCTTAAAAGCTTAATTTCATTATACTCAGTCAACTAAAAAAAAAAAAAAAGAGGAATATCAGTTTGTCTCAATTTCTCGCTGAAATATGAGAAGTACAGAAAGGTAAGAGGTACTACAGTTTTCAAACAAGACCCCGTGAATGAGAGAATGCTACCTAACCCACAATTCACTCACTATACCCGATTTCTCTCTTCTCGTGGAACGGACTACCAGTAACCTGGAATACATGAAGCGAGGTACCTCAGTGAGTAAGAAACCGGACCGGCCCAGGTTTGGCAGATAATTTATTCATTCTATTATATTGGCCGTGGATAAATTCTGGGGTTCGGAGAACTTTCTGAGGCACACCCAGTATATTGTGGAATATTTCAGATCTTCCTTGCGAAACGATTAAAACCTTTCACTGATTCTAGTTTGTTTTTTATGCGCAACATTTATTACTTGGTATGGAAAAATAAAACATATATATTTTTTTAATTAAATAAAATTTATTGAACATTCAAACTATAAACTCCTCCTTCGTATGATACAGACATTCTTCTTACTGATATCTATTACTACAAAAATTAATTTTACCAATTTTTTCGTTGGTCTGAGACCTTTCCAGTGAAGACTTATTTCTTGAAATTTAATAATACTTTCACTTCTTTATTATTTATTTTTAGAACAGTAGAATGGCAGAAGGGTTTCTCTAAATGACATTGCACACTCTCGTCATAGTTTTGACCAATTAGGAGTAATAGTGCCATTTTGATTTCACCCTACCGACGCAGTTTAATGGAATCCCGTGATCCAGCTGAGTGGCCATTTCCCTTCTATTTGGTGTGACAGAGCTCGCCGATTTAATGGCTAGAGCTCCTTTCACAATCCCTAAAAGCAGGGACCTGATCCTTCGACAAGGTTCGACATTGGACCATTGTTGTTGCGAGAGGTACACAGTCTCGCCTGTAGGAGCACCGGCTACGGACGCTGCAGTGAAAGCTCTCACTAGTGTGGAAAGCAATTGTCCTCTTTTACATTCTGTACCGATCCTATCTCATCTGCTTCTGCAACATTCATTAATAGTGTCACAGATATCTCAGTGGGTATCCAGCAATAGTTTATCTTCATAATGGTGATCTTTATTCATAAAATATTAGGAAATATATTTTTTTGACCCTCCATAATAAACTACAAGTTACATGTATTAAATTGCTTATATGATTTATCTTTGGGTTTCCCAGTCGCTCTCACACGTCCTGTTGGTATGTAAAAATTAAAGTTTCTTTTTCCTATTTTCCGATGGCTATAGCTCTTTGGCAAGGGCCCAAGAGGAGAAAAAAGGCAGTTATCTCACGCCAATTTTTGATTACTTTAATGAAAGCTATGTATAATTACTAGTCAAAATTGATAAGTCTGCCAAGCATAGGTAGGGGGAAAATAAAATGGCGGCTGTTTCAAAACCTTAAAATAAATTATTTTTTCATTCGGAGCTCTATATCTTTAAAATTACAAACAATTCTAGAAAACCTAAAAGGACATTATTTAAAGCAGAGTAAATTTGCTGAAATATTTGCCCTAATAGAGCTATTTACGTTCAATAGTTCTCGAGATATAGCTTTTTAAAAAGCTACATTTCATATAAAATATCGTTTTAAAACGATTAAAAAAATTAATTTTACATTCGGAGCTCCATATCTTAAAAAGTAGCAACGACACAAGGAAACTTAAGAGAACGTCATATAAAGTAGAGTAAACTTGCTAAAATATGAGCCCTAATAGAGTTACTTATGTTAAATAATATAGTTCTCAAGATATAAATTTTTAAAAAGGAGCTTTTCATAAAAATGTTGTACAGAATGTATTGAAAGATCAGTAGTAGGTGAATTTAGTTTGAGAAATCTATATCTCAAAAACACTATCTATACCTCATTGGACGTACAGATGTCTATTAGCACTTAAATTAAAGCTAGTTTAATGAGTTATAAAGTACTTTAATGTCTTCGCAAGAGTAGTAGTTTTCATGATATTTGATAAAATAAATCAATTTATAGTTGTTTGGATAAATTTTCATGTGCCAAATTAATATTTATATGCGAATATCTCAAAAACTACTACCCCTACGAAGATACGTGTCATAAACTATCATAACTTTATAGGAAGTTAAATTTCCTTTATTTTGAGTGTTAGCAGACATATGTACGTCGTATGGTTCTAGACATATATTTTTTCAAAAATCAAACATTTTATTCGAACAACTAGAAATTTACATTTTGTGAATTTATTTTGTCAAATATCATAAAAACTACTACTCTTACAAAGATAAAGGTTATAAATTATTATATAGTACATTTAAATAGCTTTAATATGAGTGCTAATAGACGTCACATAGTACCTGAGATATAGATTTCTTAAAATACACTAATTACTAATCTTTCAGTATATTTTATTTGAAATGTTGCTTTTTAAAAAGCTATATCTCGAGAACTATTGAACGTAAATAGCTCTATTAGGGCAAATATTTCAGCAAATTTACTCTGCTTTAAATAATGTCCGTTTAGGTTTTCTAGTATTGTTTTTAATTTTAAAGATATAGAGCTCCGAATGAAAAAATAATTTATTTTAAGGTTTTGAAACAGCCGCCATTTTTTATTCCCCCTACCTATACTTGGCAGAGTCATCAATTTTGACTATTAATTATCCATAGTTTTCATTAAAGTAATCAATAATTGGGGTGCAATAACTCCCTTTTTTTCTTCCCGGCTCAAGTACTATAAGAGGGAGGACAAGCCGTAGCTGTTCATGTTGTGACATTTCAGCACGGGCAAGGCGAATGAAACCAAATTTTTAAGAAAATTATAGCAGTGCCTTATTACAATTATTTTCTTGAAAAAAAATAATTTGTATATTAATGCTTTTTGTTTCACTTCTGCTGCCCCTCTGATTCTCGTTTTGTACGCCCATTCTCTTTGGTATGTTTCTTTTCTTAGTTCTTAGTACGAAGTAACCTTCCTAAATCTTTGATCTTCTTACTCTACGTTCTTCTATTAATTCATAAATACTAGATCTCAACTTATTAATTTAAATGCTCTCTTTCCTTTGAATTACCTACTTTGCTAAATCCTTCATAATTTCTACAACCTACAAGGGCCCTATAATTTTCTGTTCATCTCCACTCACCAATTCTTCTCCTCTTTCCTTCAGAAAACATCTATTCTTTCAACAGCTTCATAATGTATGTATGTATTACGATATATAATATATCTTTTCTTACAGAAATTATTAAGAGATAATTGACATAATATGTAATTTTTTTTTAGGGGGGTTTTCATATCATTTCATTTTTTTACATTTGATGACACTTTTATAATAAGATATCAACGCCTAAAATATGCTCTGCAGGCTCTTCATAAAGTATATACAGTGCCGCATATACCAGATGGGCCCAGTGGATGCCAGTTAAAAAGAATTATTTTTTCTTTTAAAGTTTAGCGGTGTAATTAGTATTGTTTGAAGTACATAGTACTGTAACTAGTTACAATTAGAGATATAAATAATGTAGAGAAACTCTAATGCGGAACCAAGTTTGAATGTGAAACCACACAATGCAAGCTGCACATATCTTTGCACTCCCATAACTAGTAACCAATTAACATCCGTTTAACCCTAGCTTGAAAATTTTTAAAAATTATAATATAAGTTGACCTATTGATTTTCACTTTTTTTTTTTAAATACTGCCACTTTTATTGTTATTGGCGATTCCATAATTTAATATATATTTAGAATTTTATTGTGTTAATTGTCGAAAATCTATATTATATCTATAATCACTTCAATTTCTTCATTGTTTTCTATTTTTAATATTAAACTTGATATTTCTTGTTGATTACTTTAATAATTTTCTAGCATCAATTAATAAGAATAGTTATTTAGAATTTCTTTTTATATAGTATTATTATTATTATTGGCGCGACAGACTGCGGATGTCCAAGGCCTCGCGCGATGTACTTAGGAAATACATCGCGCGTTTCATGACGTGGTTTCATAGGGTGGGTTCGTCACTCCCACGCCTATTTTTGTGAGTGCCACCCATTGGCTAACGGGCCTCACAAATGCCCGGGCGGAGGCTGTGAGTGAGTATTGTACAATTGTATGCTTGAAAAAATTCCGAATAGGGCCGGGGACTCAAGCTCGCAACCTTTGGAATGGCAGACAGCCGCGTTACCACGCTGCTACCGTCACCACCCTATTTATTATATATAATATCATATAATAAATCTTTCATGTTATTATTAACATCTTCTATCTAATAAGAGTCAATAGTTTTGTTTTGTATTTTTTTTTCTCTGTTATTCTATTTTAAACTCCTATTTATATTGTTGCATGCAAAGTTATTATTATATTAATTTTGCAGTTTGTCCACTATTAATACTAAAAAAAAAAAAATCCAATATTTAATCTTAATGTGTCAAAAATGTACAATCCATAAATGTATTTATATATTGATAGCTATCAAACAGATTAAATTTCCAGTTGTGTATTAATTTTCTTAATACTACGAAAATACAACAATTTCATTCTCAAATTATTTTCATTAGTAATTTTATTATGCAATAAATTAAAATTATCGTCATTAAGATAATTTTCATATTTTCATTAGGGATTTTGTTGGACCGATCATTTTTCCTTCTACCTTTACGATGTTATGAAAAGGGATGACAAGAATTCTTGGACGTACAGGGGCTTAAACTTTAAATACTGCTCTTGCATACTAAGATGCGACTTCATATAATCCCCTTCTTCCTTATATATTCTCTACCATTATATTCCTTATGTACCCATTATATACTCTTAACATCTGGACTAGGTCAAGAAACGAAAATAATTATCTTTTTATCTTGAAAAGAATGATTCTGATCGAACAAACAGTTGCCAGTTGCTAAGATAAAAAGATTCGAAAAATCAGAAAGAGCAAAAAGCTGTATGGAATTTTTAATATTGCAATTAGAACTTACCATATTTATTTAGGTAGTTAACGTAAAATGGGTCCAGATATTTTTAAACTTATTGTAAAAAATCTTTTTTCAATAAATAACTAATATTTTATTAAATTGTATGTCATTATACATAATAGCTACACCTTTTCTATTTCTTCATCTAATTGACTATTTTAATCCATCACCTAGTGACACGATAGATTATCTAATAGAAATAACTACAGCATTTATCCCATATTAATGGTAAACATACATCAAGTTTTTGCGAAATTATTTAAGGTTTTTTTTTCGTCATCCGTTATATTTCAGAAAATTATCTCCTAATTTTCTATTATCGCTTCCTGTGAAATCCTCCCCTTCTTATAACACCCCAGAAATCTTAAGGAATGTGTAATATTCATGGGAGTCAAACCGTACCAGGATCTAAGCAATTTCCTCTCTGACAGCCTTCCATCTCGTGCCTCTGGGTCCTCTTTAGCGTCCGCGATTTGTCATAGCGAAAGCAATCACATTGTGCCGGCGAAACCTCCGCAGCAATTGAAATCTTCAGGGCCATTTTCTTCAATCCTACGTAACCCACTTTCTATTCAAGTATTAAAATTTTAAATCTAAACCGAAAACGGGGAAGAGTGGTTTATGTTTTATATGTCCGTCCTAATCGTTTTAGTATTGAATTAATTATACTTCGAATAAAAAATAAATAAACGTATGTCTCTACAACCCATGGTTTTAGTATTTATTTGGTATAGAAATTCAGTTTCTTAGCTATACAAGGAGGAGTTTAGTATCTACAAGCGATGTTTTTTTTTTATTTGTTTTTTTTATTGATAGATTTATTTATTTATAGATATTACAATCTCCCACACAGTTGTGGGCAATAGGTAATAGTGATGAATGTTCTCATACATACTAAAATAGAAAATAATAAAATTTACAAACAAAATAAAATAAATAAAAACATTTTTTTAAAAAAACAACTCTGAAAATACAAACAAAAGAATAAACAAGATGAACATAATCAAACTATCTGTATGAAAAATAAATAAATAAAATAACGTAATAATAAAATAATATACACAGTATTTACACAATCAACCTAAGGATCCCTGACCCCACTCTATCCCCCACATGTGAGGGGTAGAGCAGAGCTCAAAAGATTCCAGCGCATCCCTCTCGCCGCATCACTCGTAATAAGCCAGTGGAGACAAGCGATATGTTTAACACAATAAAGGGATATGAGTGATTCCGTAATTCACAGTTAATCTCTAGATGCTAGAGTCGAATAGAAAAAAGAAAATTAAAAAGGCTAAAAAATCAAAAAGGAGAATATAGTCAGAGTGGCGTTACAGATTAATACAAGAAATAGAAAACAAATATGAATAACGACACTCAAATTTGCTGACATATTTTTCCGGGATCCTTTTTTTTTTTTTAATGTTAAAAATCTCAAAAGTTACGAACGTGTTTTGGTTGTCGACCCACCTGTAATTCGAAACTATTTTTTTTTTTCGCGTAAATCACTCCTTAAAAAATTAAAAGAAACATTGTTTTCTACTTTTTATCCCCCCAAGATATTTCTTTTCAATTAACCACAAAGCCGCAAGAGCCCACAATAATAAGGGGCCGAATTCCCGTAAAAGTGGAATAAACGTGATTAAATTTTTTGCTTATTACTCGAAAATGAAGCAAGATAAACATTTAATAAAAAATTATCTCGGGCTAAATTTCCTAGAATGTGGTTATACTACATTTCATTTTCGACTAACCTGTCACAAAAACATGCAGCAAAACGAAAAAAAAGGCACTTTCGTTTATCCGATTTCTAAGTCCTTGGACTCTTTAGAAAGAGGAAAGTATCTTCTTTCCAACAATATAAACAGCCTAGTCATTATTTTGGAAGACTTGTGTAAAAAAAAAAAAAAGTGATTCAAAATAGAAATGACGTTTTTTGAGGAAAAATTATGTTCTAAACCACATTGAAACACACATAGTTAAAGAATCTTTACGAACTATTCAAATTTGGCTTCAATCGGTTCAAGTGTTCAAGATATGTGGGTATGTCTATGAATATTCAAGGAAAACTCTCTTGGCGAAATTTTCAGTAACAAAAGTTTTATTTTTAGATTCACCTACTATACAATACCGCATTAAAACATCATAAAAGACATTCCATGACGAACTCTACGACCACACAAATAAACCAGTACAGATATGTTTACCACAAACACTCCTGACACCACATGTCGAAGATTAAAAAGGAGCTGGATGAGGGATCTCTTTAGTTAACAAATGAAAAAGTAAAGCCAAGTGGAGGTACTGATGGGTGCCGGTCTCTATCATAACACTCATTCCACTTTTTTCGTTATTTAGAAAGATATCACATTTGCTGGTTATCAATCAGAAGACAGGTTAGCATAGGTGGTTAGGCGCAGGTCTTACCAATCTAAGATCAGCGGGTGGCGCCTGTTTGAATACAGTCTGGGGCGTTGACTTTTTTCATTGAGTGGCGGTCCCACAAAATGAAAAAAATTGACTCCCATCATAGTTAGAATAGGTTGGTCACCTGCAGATACCTCCCCTCCCTTCACAAATATCAGAAATGACCAGAAAGGAGGTCATAAAAAAAAATCCGAAGACAAGTGCGAATCAATAAATAGTGTAAAAAAATTCACCTTAAAATTTGGATTTAAGACTTTTCATAAGTGGTTAAAATAAATCTGACGCCGCTTTCGATTACATCTTTTTATACTTCTAAAGAATAGTGTACTCATTGCATGCTAGTAAAATATATCCAATTAATAGATAAAAAAAAAATTATAAATAGAATAGAAGAAAGATAGGATCTAAACCACCACAAACTAATCATCGTGGGAGTGGGATTCGGGGATTCAATGGTTTGGTTCTTCTGAGTAGTTATACGTTCTTTCGATTTGATAATGTACTTATATTTATATTTGTTATGTTTTCTTCATATAGCCGAACTCGTCTATGGTGGACTATTATAGGCTGATTGATGTGTCAAATTTGATAACCTCCTTTCTGTATTTGGAAAACAATGTTTTTTCGATAGATGGCCACTTGATCATAATAGTCCTGATTAATATTATAGGATAGTCATAATTATATATCATAACAATTAAGTTATGGTTAAAGGTACAATTTCATTCAATAAAAATTAATGTTATGAATGAAATTCTCTGTAGGTAGAAGCCCCTGTTGAAATTTAACACATATCTATAAGACCGGTCGGTAAGCATATAGCAGCTATAAAATGCTTGGCGCTCGAACTAAAAAAAAACGGGTTTGTTGACAGAGCCTGTAGAGAGTTGGAAGTATCAACCTTAATAGGATGGAATTCAAACATTAGCTCACTCCTTAAAATACCTTGAGAAGGCCTGAGGTCTCATTATACGCCCTGGTATACCAGTTATTCTCTACTCATCATCAATCATCAATCATAGACCAAGAAGGACGTCAGTCCCGCCAAGACACACATCCCCGCCTTGGTAATTCCCAGTCATTTCCCTCCGAACGGCCGGATCGTGGTACGGGCTCGTGTGAAAGTACTTGAGGAGAACGCCCAA
Source organism: Halyomorpha halys (assembly GCF_000696795.3). Taxonomy (NCBI): domain Eukaryota; kingdom Metazoa; phylum Arthropoda; class Insecta; order Hemiptera; family Pentatomidae; genus Halyomorpha; species Halyomorpha halys. Next base: position 770,404 of record NW_027109057.1, read on the forward strand.
TTTTCCAGGTCAAGGTTTCGGAGCTTTCTTGGGAGACGACTCTTTCACGCTTGTCACTCATTTCTGTTTATTCCTCTCCATTGTCTTCCCATCTGATGTGTTTCATGTCTTTACAACTACTGAGGCATTTTTTCACGTGCTTCAAAATTGGCAGATCAAATTGCATCAATGATCCTTGTTATTTATTTCACTATTTAATTTGTGCCTATAATCACCCCTAATGGTTTTTTTTTTTCTAAGAAAAACCCTCATTGTTTTTTACTTCTTTAATTAATAATTAGTCTACGTATGGACACTTATCCATTATTTGCTCCAATGTTCAATTTTATCAGAAAAAAAATAGATCTTATCATCCTTTTACATTGACTTCCTAATTTATATAGTTCATTACTGTATCACATTATATATATTTATAACATTTATCATATTTTTTTTTTAATAATTTATTTATTGTTATTTACAACTGTATACACATATATACAACAAGTAAATTTGCTGTAGGTGACATAGTGACATGATACAAACATGTGGAGAATCTACCCACTGATAGAACTCCAATAAAATTTCTAGAGGAGAAGATCTCAAGGCCATCTTCTTTTCAGACGCCTAGGAGGATTATTAGGTAATGGAGGAGAAGCCAGGTTAGAAACAAGTGGATTTGGGTGGTTGAGAAGTTTATTATGGAAGGAACGGTATCTGGTTCTGGCCAAATCGGCAATTCAAGGAACATTGATCCATTGTCCTGATGGATGACTTGATTTTTTCAACCTAGCGCTGGGCTGTACCACAGTAAATAAAAAAAAAATGAATAATTAATAAAAGAATAAATAAAAAAAAAAATTGGTGATCTTTGGGAGCAGTGGCATGCGCAAACCCCAGCGCACTACCCCACTGCTCCCGCACCCCGTATGCCAGAAATGGCAAGGGAGGGGGATAATAAAAAAAAAAAAAAAAAAAAAAAAGGATGACTTGTTTTGTGACCAAGTAAGGAGCATTAAGGATTTTACGAAGGATTTTGGACTGTAAGGATTGTATTCTGGAGGAATTTGATGGTTACATTTACCATATGAAATGAGAAAACCCAACTATTAATATATTTGTATATAATAACTTTGAATTATATTATATGCCTTATTTTCTCTTTAAGGGATTGTCTTGATTAAAAAAAAAAATAGTCTTTAATCTTATTTCCAGAATTGTCATTTCAAGAAATGATTTTAGATTCTCTTTATTTTTATTTATTTAAAAAACTAACAGCAATTTGATTATCGTGACTATTATACGTATTACTAACTAATAAGGAGTTTAGTAGTGAAATGTGAAGGTATATTTATATTAAGTTAATTGTTTTAAATAAAACAATTGTGGTTAGTTAATTGAATTGTATGCATATTATATATTGTGTTAATTTGTATTTTTGGTTACCTGATAATTGAACGATTGCCCCGAAACGTGGTTTATTATACATTAAAATAAATAATATTAACAAGGAAAATTTTTTTTCTGTACGGCTTACTATAAAAAAAAATATCAATATACTTCCTGAAATTAATATTTCACTATAATATTTAACAAAGTGTAATTTTTAAATATATTATATAAATTCTCATTTATACCTATATCTACTTTAGGGTCCTATCTGTAATTAGGCTATTTCATTTTCATTTATTTGAGGAGGTTTATTCTAATTTTTTTACGATTTCTATCTAATTTTAGATTGCATCAAATGTTTGGAACTTTGCCCAGTAATTAAATAAAGAATTAAAAAGTAATGAAGGTTTTTCTTTGAAAAGTAAAAATAGAATACTTGTTATTTATGTTCTACTTAATTAAAATTAATATGGATTAGCTTTGAGGATAGTTAGAACTCATGGCTAAGTTGATTCTTTTGTAGCAGATTATTTACTGAATACATAAATACTTGTGAAACTTTTCTTTCTTTTTATTGTTTCTATTTTTGTATTCATGTTTCATCGATGTATCAGAGTCTTGAACTATAGGCAATTATGTATCTAATAGAACTATTGAGGGAGTTATATTTATAGTCTTAATTTTAAATGAAAACTTAGTCTGTTTACAATAACTAAAGAAATTCATTGGAGAAGGGATGTTAACAGAATAAGTCTCCGTTTAAAATCAAAACCAATTATTAATGTGACAAAATATAAATGATATGTATGAAATTTATGTATTTAAAAAGGGAACTAGAAAAATTTTTTTATTATTTAAAATATATGTATAAGGAAAGATGCTTTTATAAATAACTGTTGTAAAAAGTGAAGCGCGGTGCTAATTACTCCAAGACCCCGAGTTCGACTCAGGGTATGGCAGAAGATTATCTATTCTGTTTCTGTAGACGTGAGTCAACCCTGTGGGTTTGGGGGTCCGCTCAGCGTCTTAAACTGGGTAGAAAAAATCTGGCCGTTGAACGTGATATCGAAAAAAATTACCTCTTTATATAACCGTTGTTCTAAAAACAATACTTCCTTACTAAGCACTGACCCTTCGTGGGTTGAAGTGGTTCATATTAAAATTATGTGTAAAAAAAAAAAATTTCTGTTTAAATAGTAATAAAATAAAAATTTAATTAAAAAATTGTATTCTTAATAAAAAAAAAAGAAGATTAAATTTATAGGTACTCCTGAAGGCGAGAAAAGGACTCCGAAACGTCCAGGAAAAATAAACAAAAAATACAGCGTTCATGTCATATGATTATGAGAGGAATTCATTTATATTTCTGAATTTATTATATTTTTGGAAAAGATAACATTGTGGAACAAGCACAGTTCTATTTATTTATGTTTTATAACCAATCCATATTGTACGAAATATGTGATAGCTAATAGCTGTAGTTATTTTTCAACTTCCATTTCTGCATAGCTAAAGCCGACAAATTAATTATTTATTAATAAGATTAAAAAGAGCAATTTAAAAAGGGCTAAACAGGAAAATATTTTTGCGCAAGTGTAATTAAAGATAGAGTATGAAATTTGATAAAACCAATACTATACCCTTCTTGCATTAATGTACTTGATATTTTTAGTTATTTTGGGCTTTATCGTTCAAGCTGTTTGCAAAATTTAGGTGTCAAGAAAATTACGTTTGCGTATGCGTGAGCTGAAGTCGTGGATGACATTGAATAAAGGACTATCTAGGTCCCACACAATCACTGCAAATTTTATTAAAATCGGGTTAATGGTTGCCAGTTCTATGCCTGAACTTGAAACCAAATTTGTTCCTCTATGGTATGTTACGTTTCACACCATTTCAATTCGAGTGGAAATTTTCGATTCTGAGGGCAAAAATTGTTTTCAGTTCTTACTTGTAGACAATGGTTCTCACATGAGAAGTTAGGAAGCAAAGTAAGAAATTTGTATGGGTTTGTTTGTTGATTTTTCAGTATGTTATATTTATCGTTAAAAATGATTTTGATAATACATACAAATATATGTAAATTAGTGTTTTTTCTTAAACAGATTTCTATAATTATTACATTGTTAGAATAATACATATGTTAAGCAATAAACACTTTGACACAGAACAACACAGTTTATTGATACTTTTCGGAGGAAAATAGTCTATCTAAACCAGTAAAGGTTAGTTATCTAGCTGTAAGTGAAGCACTAGCTATCATTACATATTTAATTTATTTATACTGAAGTGTTTATAGTTGAGTGTAGATTGATATGAGTTGATCAGGGGTGCGGTTAAAAAAGACGCACACGTAACTAAGACATTTCTTTGTGCCTACGTTTCGACCTGAATTTCAGGCCTTTATCAGGGCTAGAAAAAAAACGATATAACATCCTTAATTCAGAGAGAAAAATAATAATAAACAATCTTTGAAATATATATGGCAATAAATTAAGTAGATAGTTGCTTGACTGTTTTTCAACCAAATATTTGTATTATTATTTCTTTGATATAAAATAAAATTAATACTCAAAGTATAGTCCATTGTTATCTACCATCATTAACCATCCGCTAGCAAATTACTCGATTACACGCTGATTCTTTGGGATGGCTGTCAAAGAACTCTTGGACTGCAATTTCAACTTCCGCAAAATTATTAATTTTTTCCCTTAAAGGAAATGGGCCGTGGATCGGAACAAGTAGTAATCCGATGGTGCAAGGTCTGGACTATATGGTGGATGAGGAAGGAGCTCGAACCCATGAAGTTCCACACTCCCAGGTTCGCGAGTACTTGTGGATGGATTTGACTCAACAGATTCCTGCAGAATCTCATCAATATCCATTAATGGCCCTTCTTTCTTTCCAACGTCGGATCTCCCCAGCTACGGGACCCCACAGCCAGCAGATATCAGACTGATAGACCTGCCCCTAACCACTGAGCTACGGACGGCCCTCTTCTACGATTTCAAACTTCTTTGTTCATTTCAAATTTTCTATTGTTAACAATCATAAAAAAAAAAAATATACATATGAACAATAAAATTAATTGATAATTCACTAATCGTGAAAAATCTTAAGCGCTTAGAAAATCGTTGATAGGCGAACGTGTCCGATTTCTTCCGATCTCAATAATATATACACGACTTAATTATTTTGATCGTACTTCAAGAAGCTCTAATATGTTTATTAATTTTTTTTTACGACAGAAAAATTGAAATTTATTGTTTGAAATTTTCTTCTTCCTGAGTGGCAAGTGAAAGTTATGTGCACGCACCAATTTTTTTTTTAATTCACAGAATCTTAAATCGAAAAGTTACTAAGCATTGTTTTAGGTGACTTTTTACCCCTCTCGTTCATTTCTAGATAAGAATTTTATTTCAATGGTTGAAAAGAATAAAAAAAAAATATTTTTCTTCTTATATTGCTCATCTGAAATCACGTTTCTGAGTAGCAGTAGTTAATAAAAATATAGTGAAATTTTTCATTTGGAAAATAATAAAGGTTTCGAAAAGGACCATTCTATTAATAAAGATATAGATAATGGGATTACAGGAACTCTTCTGCCATACACACAAGCAGGAAGTATGAAAACTTTCCCGGGGGAAATCTTATGTGTGGGGTTTTTCTCTCGCCCGTGGACAAGACAAAGCCATACCCCCCTTACCTCAGATCCTCATGTCTCAGTTTTATTGTATGGGGCTTAGAAAGCCAGTGTATGCAGTGGAAACTTTTAATCTGGCTTTAATAACCTTATATAACTGCGTGAGTGAAAACGAAAGTGTTATTAGATTCTCTAATGCGTTATTAAATACCTGGGAAAAATTAATTATAGAAAATTACAATTATTATAATTGCCTTCAAATAGGTTTCCTGTGGTGAACCATTTGTTATCCGATTTCACCGATTATTTGTTGTAAAGATAATACAACCATGGTTGTAACTAAAATTTTGACCGTATTACCCAACTTAATTAAAATATATTTTCTGGATCGCATTATAAACATGTAGTGACCCCGCTACTACTTACTGGACACCGCTCTATCCTTCGCTATAACCTTTATGTGCCGTCTTGCGTAATGTAGCTATCGACACGTGAACCACTACGATCATAACACAATCACCTTGTTTTTATTATGTATTATTCCTTGCAATTATTTTAATTATACAAATGAATTAATAATTTAATTTTTTGTAAGACTCATAAATGCATTATTATAATCAATAAAGATTACAATAAAATCTTCTGATCCACTAAAAGCTAACGTCTTACATCTAGCAATACTACATGGCGTTTAATTGCCCAGTTGACTGAGCACAAAATTGGCAGGCTTTAGATGGAATTTCTCCTTCAATGAGCCACCTCCTTAGAGGGCAGTCAGTTATAATATACATAGTGGATCAATACATGCTAGTGCTATTTTTGGAATGTAGATTGGACTTTTATTTCACCCTGTCTTCTCTGGATTTCTCCTCCTACCTAAACCTTTCCTTCCTTTTGTAATGACCTACAGCTAGTTCCTGTAGGAGTTGTTATCCCTTCCATGACCGCCGGGATGAAGTTCTGTAGGGATTAAAGTTTCCATCCTTTGAGGATTTAAGGCTAGATCCCTTTAAACTCATCCTGTCAATTCATCACCTCAGATGCCTAAATATGCTGTTGAAGTAAGTAATCCTGTGTATGTTTTAAGTTAACATGTTTGGTTCATGACAGGTTATTGTTTAAAATTGGGCCTTTACATTTCATTGGTATGTCGGTTAATTTTTATAAAATGTAAGTCTAGCTAGTTCCTGATTTTGTTGAATATTTTAGTTTTGATTTTCATGGTTTTCAAGAAAATACTCCTTTAAACCGTTCTCTTATTTCATATTAGTCGTATTTTATATCCAATTTATTCCATTCATACCATTACAATTTAAATAGCATAGGACCACAAATAGTTCCTTGTAGCATGCCTACACTAATATCATTTCCTGGACCTATATTTTCTAATGATGGCTTAAATGGTTCTGTTGTTTGTCAGAATATTTACCCTGAATCTATAGTTTTCAGTGTTGTAATTATTACAGATGCGCACGACTGAGGCTGATGATGAAGAGGAAATGGATCCGGAGAAGCGAAAGCAGTTGGAGAAACAAAGATTGAAAGAAGAGAAAAAATTGCAGGCCCAGAAAGATGAGGAAGAAAGAAAATTCAATCTTAGAAAGGTTATTGTTAAAATAATTATTTTAATAATTTATTAAAATAATAAATATTTTTATAATAAACAAATTATTATATTAAAACATATCACAAACATTCTATTGGTATAATTTTAATTAACTATTAACGCTTTGACGGCAGTTGACATTATCGTCAAACAGTGATGATAATAATGGGGCACATATGATGATAATGTGTCATGAAAGGAAGTCACTTTTCCAGCTTGCGTTTGGAATGGTTAGAAGAGCTCTAGCACCTCCATTTCATCTTGGATTGTCCCGAACCGTGTTTAGTGCTGTCCTAGCCTCCACCAGCTATGATCATTTTAAGTTCTACTGTCTTTAAGGATTTTTACACTTCTTAATTTTTTTTTACTATCTCATTTATTTTTTTAAGTATATAAATGTATTTACCTATGTATTGTTTTATTTTACACTATTCCAATAACATTTTTAGCTTGTTTAAAAATTTGTTTATAATTTTTTTTAAATTTTATTTTGGATTATTTCACATTGTCTAAATGTTTTAAAGTAAATGTAATGATATATAATAACATTCTAAAGTCCTTATTTATTAATTCAGTTAAAAAACATTCAAACCAATAAGGAAAAAGCTGATTGCATACATAGATTGAGTGGCAAACGTGAGTGAACAAAAAGCAGGTATTTTTTAACAACGACAACACATTGTCATCACTAACGTTTGCCACTCAATCTATGTATGCAATCAGCTGTTTCTTAATGCTTTGAATGTTTTTTAACTGAATTAATAAATAAGGACTCTAGAAAGATTGTTTATTATTACGTTTTCTTTAAAACATTTAGACAATGTGAAATTAACCAAAAAATAAGGTATTTCAACTTTATTTGGCTAAATATTGCATTTTATACATTATATAATGCTTGTTTAAGTTAAAAGAAAAGAAATACTTATAAGTGGTTTTCTAGGGAAGCCCCTACAGTCTGAGTGTTAGCATATTTTGTTTACTGCTTTTATCAAGTCTAAAGACTTTTTGTTTAAGGTTTAGTAAGTAGATACATTGAAATTATGTTTAAAAATGTGTTGTAGGATATTTTGACTAAAGAGTTGGATTATTACCACTCAGTTGAAGACCAGATTCGGGACACTGTTAATTTTACAGCCGAAGTACTGAAAGAGAACATTATCAGTGCTGACAAGGAGGTTTGTATTTTCTCCAAATAATTTATTAAATATAAATGTTAAACATAAGATTTTGAAGTATGGTCAATCATATGTATTGAGAGAAAAGCACTTTTAAAAAAAAAAAAAGATGTTATGCTGCTCAACTTCATTGGCTTGGCTCATACACAGCATACTTATAACTAGTCAAGTACAATTTCTTATATAATCCTATTAATAAAAATAGTCACAGCATATTTATTTTTTTAATTAAATTTTGTACAAAAATTATACATGATTTATTTTTTCCTTTTTATTATTTATTATTTCTTCCCTTACACATTTTTTTCTAGCTTTTTACATTTTTTAAATACGTTTGATTTTTCTATTGTTTCAATTCTACAAAATTTTCTCTCTTTCTTTTTCCATCACTCATACAAATAAATTTAAGTTTAAGTATAAAAGAATTTATAACCATTTAAAATACAGTAAAAAATATATATACATAAAACCCAACATGGTCATCCCCATTTTCACTATATTAATATAAAAAAAAAATTCTAATACATGCTTATAAAAAATTAAAATAGAATAAGTCAATATATTAAGTTAAAAGTTAAAGGTAATAAATTGACGTTTCTGTCATGGGGAAAGAGACAATATGAGCATATCGTGTGGATCTCCACAAATCTATGCTGTAGACCTCGTCGAACTAGACAAAATCCCTTTTTCTAAGGAGCTTCATCAACTCATTCTTTACCCTGTGGTGCCAGCATGTTACGAGGAGGGAGTAGTTGGAGGATTTTCCCAGCACATCTGTTGGTGTTTTAGAGTCTCTGTTGCATTTGGGACGGCAGGACCCAATTAACTCAATATATATAAATTATTTAACAAATTTTATCTAGAGCCATTGAACCATCTTTATATTTTAAATCCCTCCTGCAAATCCAACAGAATTCAGTTTCTTAAAAATATATTTAAAAAATACATCAATTAAAAAATATATCAATGCTGATCAAAATAGCAATATATATATAGGATATTGATGTAAAATATATTGGTGAAATTGAATCATGAATCAATTAAATATCTTTCTTACAAAGTAATAAAACTTTATTTCATGAGATTGAAGTTAAATAATTATTCCAACTATATTTCACCTTTTGTTGTTTAGGATTCTTCTTAAAACATAAACATTCTTTTCAAATGAAGTAAGATTTTTAGAACACCAAGTAAGTAAGAAAAAAGAAAAATTATCTTTCATTATTTTCTTTATTATACTTTTTAAAAATTACATTAACATTTCACAGATTTTTCTGTATCCTCAGAACATTTAGGAACAGGTAATTAATTGTATGTACTACCTAAATTTTTTGAGTTTATAAATAATTTTATGTATAGTTGATATCTGATTTTCAGAAATATGGTTTGAGGATGGAGACATATCTACAAAAGGTTAACATATTGTGAAATAACGTAATAAAGAAGATAATGGAAAATCATTTTATTTGATTGTTGACTCATCTTTTTGTTTCCTTATTTAGAACTTAAAACATTTGACCATCGAAATAAAATATTGATTCAATACTTAACTGTCCATTTCAGAAGCATATAATTTCTAAGTGAATAAATAAGTAATAATCTCAGTAATTAATTTTTATGAATAGTTCTCATCTTCTCCTGCTTCTTTCTTATGATTTCTTTTATATGATATTTTGGGTATCCTTTCTTCTAGTACCCTAAGCATGCCTACCTCATCCATTTTAACTATACTTATCTTATTTTACAGAAATCTTTCTCAATCTTCCTGAAAGATTCCTTAGATTTTTTTCTTGAAATACTGGTAGAACTCTGCAAGGATTGATTTATTGATTAAGCTTATTTATTTCCAGGTTTCCAGGATAGCCATTCTATAAATAATGACATGACGAGTTAATATTTTTAAATATATTCCCATAAAATTGACTTTTCTAAACGATTTACCACATTAATTTAAATTACTTGGAACTTCCTAACAGTTTTCTCTATGGTCATTGTTTAATATGTATTTCTAATAATTTTTGTAGCAATTTTGGGGGGATTTTAGAATGAAGACAGAATGGAAAGATTTTCACAGAGGTCATTTATTGGAAAATGTAAAAGGTAGAAGTGCTGGAGAGGATTTGGTGAACCATATTTATTTGGAAAGCTTTGATCAAATATTGGGTAAGTAATTCTTTCATCGTACAAAATTTTTAAAATATAATCCTTATTCAATTAATTTAAATTTGAAATTATTGACTAAAGTTTAATTGAGGTGTTTATTGTTGACCTCGGATTCAATATGAGAAAAACATGAGAGGGGGGACTGCAGTCAGTAATGATATGAAACTAAGTTTTACTTATTTTTATATCATTACTGACCACACCCTGACCAACTTCTCCTCATTAAAGTTTATAGATTAGGTTAGATCTATAAATTTGTTTACAATTCTAAATTAACATCTTGAAATCAATCAATTCCATTATTTTCTTAATTAATAGAATTCATTAACTGACTGTATGGAATTAAGGAAAGGATGGTCCTGTTAACATGGTTTTCATTAGGATAAGAAGATAGGGGTGGTGGCCAGAATAGAACCCAAAAAAATTGGATTAATAGTTTGCTGTTATGAGTTCCATTCTAACCACCACCTAGACCACATAGCATCCTTTGTAAATTGCCATAAATAAATAAATTTCAAGTCATTTATTAATTTTATAAATACATTCTCTACTTTTGTGGTTTAAAGAAAACATTATTTGTTTAAAATTTAAATTTTGCATACAAGAAGTGAAAAACATTGTATAAAAATATAAGTTAATTTGCTATTTATACTAACAGATGGCCAAAATTTGCCATCTAGTTAATCGAACTAGATAAAGGTTCTAATTCCCAGTGCATATAATAAATTAGGATCATACTTTATTTGTTTTCAAATGTTACAAATTGTAAAATAATACCTTGCACTAAGTGTTTAGGATCTTGAAAGAAAATGGATGAATTTTACACAATTCCTATCTGGTAAGTCATTATATTACAGTTGTTTGCGGATTCTGAAACAACATGGCATGAATCGACTAAAAGAATCCCAGTACCTACATATCTTAATTCAAACATTTCATTAAAAAAAATTATTTTTCACAATAGAAAATATTTAACTATTTACTATAATAGTTTTTAAAAAACTGAAGTTATTTATTTTTATTATGCCCACAGTTAATGTTGCTGTAAAAAGGTTGAATACATAATATTGAAAATTGCTACTTAAGTCATGTTGATTACATCCTTTTTAGGAAGTTATCAAGAAATAATGCTGCAAATGTTGAATGATTTTGAATTCCAACGAGATAGAATGTTAAAAAAACATTGGTCATTTTTAAAATATGCCAAACTCAAAGGAATGGAAACCAGAGATGATATTCGGACTGTATCTTATGGGATATCAGATAGATATGAAAGAAAGTGTCAAGTACTAGCCAGAAAGCAAAGAAAATATCGTATGAAATGCCACAAAAAGGTTATTTACTCACTTTTTTGAAGCAGAACTTGTTCAAATATGTTATCAAATATATTTATTTAAATGTTATCAATACAAAGTTGATAACATTTAAATATAGTTTTATTCAAACTGGTTTTAAGGTTGTCACTGCACATTTGAGATTGAATTCCAACATTTGATATCAGCTTAAAGATAAAACCATATGACCAATCCATGTTCTAAAAGGGTAAGGATGGGCAAAACCCAGGATCAGTTCAGAGTAATACACTCATTGCCATCAGCTTTTTTCATGGCACTGCTTGGTTAAAAGAGTGTTGTTTGAGTTAGTGTATGTGTGTATGTTTATAATTATTGTGTTAAGTGTCTTGGAACAATCATTCTGAAAGGTTTCTAGTCTGCTAGTTCACTTGAGATTTCAGAATTGGCCAGTGTGAAATAGTTGTTTTAAATCAACATGCATTGATAATGAAAACTAATTTGTCTCCAATACTGAAAGAAAATTATTGTTATTATCACTGTTTATCTATTATAGTAATTCCTCTAGATTTCATCCAAGCCAAAGAGCAACAAATATCGGTCACAATTTGCTATATAATAAAGGATGATCTTATCCAAAAGTTGGTTTCCCTTTTCATTACTCCTTAAATCTTAAGATGTCTTTTAAGTCTGCAGCAGCCTCAAAGTACAACAATGATCGATCAGAGTTCCTTTCTATTTAGGCCTTACAGCCATTTGTTTATGAGAGGATAGTTTTTTTTTTTTTTTTTACTGGTTAACTCATTTGATTATCTGCTTTCCTTTCCTGCTTTTCTATCTTGCCTGTTAGTGTCCTTTTAAAATACCTAAAGCATAGGAAGCTTTCTCATTCCCTCTTATTCCTTTGTGAGCACAAACTAGAACCCAAACTTTACGACTCTAGAAAGAAGTAAGTGTCTCTGTTGTCTACTTCTACTTTCTTACTAGTGTGGAAGTCACTTTAGAAGACTCAAAGGGTCTAAAAAATAGTATAAAATAAATACTAAACACAGCCCTACATATAGCTAAAAACTCACAAACATCTGGCTGCTGATAATATAACAAATACTTCTGCTTAAAATATAGTAGAATATTTGTTTTAGTAAATTTTTCATTCTTCTGTACTAACATCCATACCTAATTAACAAGTGGCATCTTTATTTGTTACATCCATAATACAGGGGAGGTTAGAGGTCATTGTAGGCTAGAATGTTAAGCCATCACCTTAGCAACCTCATAATTGCAGCAGCGTCAGTCCAATTCCAGTTTAGGCGTGATGACTTTTATTTCCTAGTGGTCTCATGGAATGAAAATTTGATCTTACTATGGTTAGAATAGGTTGATTATCTGTAGATAACTCTCTTCCTCCTCTCTCACTCTAGGTCAGGAATGTTCAGGAAAGAGCTAAAAAATAAAAAATTAATAAAGCAAACAGGTTATTTTTTTAGTTTCTATTTAGCCTTGTGCTTAGTCTAGTTTATTAGGGTATGATTTGAGTTAATTGTCCAAGGTAAAAGCTTTATCAAGTGTTGGGAACAATATTGTGAAGTCAGTTGCTCCTTTTCAACCGTTTTGGCCATTTCAAAATTATTTACAGGTTCTCGTGCATCTTTAACCATAGATGGAGCAGCATTAGATGATGTACTTCTAATGCCTTAGTTGGTATGATCTAAAATGCTTCGGTTATGCTTGTACTGGCCATTTTTTGAATTTGAGAGACCTCTCAACAATCTTGAAAAAGATGATTATTACAAATACTATTTCCTATGTTCCTTTATTAACTTAGATTTTGCTTTCCTCCCCAAAAAACTTTTCTATATATAAGATGAACTAACAAATATATTTTATTCCTTGGAATCAATAGCACTTAGATGAAACTGCTGAGACAGATTTTGATTTGGAAACAAAAGCTTTTAATCTTTGGGTTCAATTCAGAACTGTATTTGGAAGGTTTAGAAAAGATTGGAAACTAGCTAAAAGACTAGTCATCTTTCTGAAGTTAAAAGATCGGGAGGATAGAAAAGAAATTGAAAAACAGAGAAAATTGTTGAACGAGGTTCAAGTAAGTATTGTATTTGAAATGTTTGATAAAGACATGGAGTTTAAGATTTTATCAAATCTTTAACTGGTGAATAATTTGTTCTATTTTTAAATTTTATGTTTTGAAGGATTTGAAGAATATTAACAATAATTCAGGAAAGAATTTTTGGTCTGAAAAGAATAAAGAGTTGGTTGCTGAGCGAAAAGAGTATACTAACACGTATGGTCAGCTATTATATAAATTTAAAGAGAACATGAAGTTTGATGAAAGTCAAATCACACATCTCAGTAAAGTGAGCCTAGAAACTATAAAGGTAATATGCTTACATTATTAACTACTTTTTGAGAATATTTTATTGTAGCTGAGGATTAGATATTATTCCATCATCTTAAGCCCACATGTTTTGAAAGGAATAGTTTGGAACCTTCCCTCTGATGGAAAACAGAAAACTTTTTCTTTTTTTTAGAACATCTAAGATTCATAGTTGGTATCAAATATTTCTGGAATGGACAGTCCAAATTGGAAATGAACTTCACTGTTATAAGCTTAAATCCTTTGTGGTGGTCATTTAAAAATTCTATACTCCACGGCTGTTGGTGCTTCCACTATCTTCGATTGAATTTATTTGAAATTAGGATAGTCCCATGACATAGCTGTACGCCATAGGCCAACGGCTGAATAACAGTATAACATACTTGTAATCAGCAAAGAATCGTTAGTATAAATTAATTAGTTGGATGTGATGAAAATTATATATAATTCAGTCAGTTTCATGAAAATGTGAAGTAATTACCAAATATGAACTAGGTACCCTCATCTTTTCACTACTTTCTGCTCTTTAATCTCTTAACTAATCTTTACTGTCTTCTAAATTACATAATCTCTAAGTTGGAAACAGAGTATCTAAATCAGATGTTAATATAACTGTATTGTCTCTGTATTCAAACAGCACTTATATCTTCCCACCCTTCTGGAGGATAAAAAGATTAAACTGAAGCTTTCTGGAGCTAACTCCAATATTGTTGCTAGATTTTATTACTATTTCAAAACCTTTTGATAGATTTAATCTTTCTTATCTTACTCTATTAGAATATATAAGTCAATCTCATGTAGAACATTTTGATTGATAATATGTTTTTAACTAGAAACTGGAAAAGTTGAAAGAAAGGGTGGAAAGAGTATTGAAAATAAAGAAGATGTGTTATAAATATGAAACTGAAGAAGAAAAGGTTTTCCCCAGTGAATATATTGAATTGTTCAAACCAATTATAAGGGAGGTAATTATTATTCAAAACTTAACACAGTTTTGGTTCCTTTTTATATGGAATAATTTTTTTAGGTTTTTGTATGGTTGTAGAATAGTTTTAAGTAACAATTTATCACACATAAATTAAATGTCAATATACCATCTCCAGACTATGGGCCACAAGCTGACCTTCATTGTAAAAAGCAAATATATTATGCGATAAAGTATGTCTATAATAACAATTTAAAGAAAAAAAAAATTAATTCTTTGTTAAGTTTTGTTTTAACTTCTTTAATTTTTGTGTAGTATTAGTAAAACTTCAGAACATGCCAAAATGGATTACATTTTTTTTTTATAATATGTGATTTTTTTTTTTTATGCATAATAATTTTTATTTCATAAATATATGTTTAATAAATACTACATTGCTTCGGGATTTACCCTTATACAATACATTTTTCTTTGCTACTTATTACATATCAACTATGTTTTGAATTTTAGTATAAAATTAACTGAAAAAACAAAATAAAATACATTATTCATGATTTTCACAGCAATATATGTTTGGTTATTTTATGTTTATATTTATGAGATGTTGTTAATGTATAATTTCTTATTTCTGAATGGGTTTAAAGAGTTTAGATGAAAGAAATTATGATTAAATTTGTATATTTATTCATAAACAGTGTGAATATTTAGCATTTTATTTATTCTTGTGCAATAGGAATAAATCTTAACAGGCATTTGTTTAAAATATTTGTATTTTTTTTTAAGTTAGTTGAGTTGGTGAAGCTCTATATGGGACAGGTGTGTGTTATGATAGATCTTAATACTGCATTTTAGAGCATCAATTTATTTCTAGGGGAGAATTTAGATTTCTTATTAGAATTTGGAAACAATTTGTACATTATTTACTTTACATTTTCTGATTTTAAATTAATATGGTTTAATAAAAGTTTTGTTATCTAACGTGAGTACTGAGTATCGTAAGGATTTGACTGAAGGGATAGGAGTATTTTATGAAGCTATATTTGAGGGAAGTACAAGTTGTTGTTCTGTGAATATAATGGCTTTTGTTTTTTCAATGTTTAGATTTTAAACCCATTTTTTAAGATACTTTTATGTTTATTTAAAAGCTTCTTTTAGTCTATCGATTGTGTCAATTACATAAGAATTAGGAAGTTTAAAATATAAAGGAATCAAATCTTCTTTTTTTTTTTTTAATGTAAAGTTGTGAAGCTAAATTACATTTTCAATATAAAAAATACAAGTTTAAAAATCTTGTTTACTTGAAATTAGGAGTTTTCATGTTTAATATAATTTTTTTGAATTAGAGAATATGAGTTTTGCAATCAGACTTTCATATTGCATATTTAATTTCTTATTGAGGAAATAGTAAGTAAAAATGAAAAAGAAAAAAAAAAGAAACACTTGTTCAGGGATGTTTTATACAATTTATTGAGATAGTGAAATCTGAAAGAAATTTAAATATTTTCTAAAATTTATACAGGATTTTCTAATTTCCCTGTGGTTCTTGAAGTTATTTCTCAAAATTTGCTTTTCTTGTGAAAATTTTTGGAAAACTTGACCTCTGTAAATAGCGTTCATAAGCTAATTAGAGTTGCAAATTTTCATCTTGATTATTTAATTGAATTAATATAATGTATTTTTTTTTTAAATTTTATTTCAATGCATAATTCAATGCAAATTTTTACTTTATTTCAAAATTCATTATTAAAATTCTGTTGTAATCCTGGCTGTTGCTCATTACTTGCTTTAATTTTTTAATTAGACAGAAATTTAACTTAACAGAAATTTTCCCCTAGACTAGCAAATGGAGGAGTTATTAAATATTAAGGTAACAGGGAACAACTTTTAGTGAATCAACAATAACAAATATCGATTATATGAAAGTAACGAATTATATGTTCCAGTCGATTAAAAAATTAAAACATTTTTAGGAATTCGATAGTGCATTTTGTATGGATAAGTTAACATACCGTACTGGATTAGTACAGAGCCATTGCGATCATATGCAAGCCAAATTTGAGGAAGAAAAGAGAATAAATGAAGATCTAAAAGAAAAATTGAAATTCGTTTTATCGCAATTGCGGCCCGATCGAGATATTGACCGCACAATGGAGTATTACAAATAATTTTGAAAAGAAAAATATATAATATAAAAAAAAAAATTAAATTCAAATGTTATTTTGATTTGTTTATTTATTATGTTTGCGATCTTTATTAAGTTATTACTACTGATAATTGTACGATAGTTTGAAAAAGCAAATATTTAAAAGAAATTTTATACATATGAATGATTGACCATATTTTTTCAAAATATGAAGGATATGGTTATGGGTGCGGTCAAAAGGAAGTTAACAACTATAGTGAGTCAGCCCGCTGTCTTTAAAAACACGGCAGTGAAACTTAGGCAAATAAATAGTTGTTCCTTTGGCATTGAATAGTTTGGAATTACAGATTATAAAATTGTGGGCTTATGGAGTATTCAGAACTTTGTGGATAAGTTTATTTGTGGCGTAGTAAGGAGCATTAAGGATTATGCATAATGTAAAAGGGCCCTCCCAAGGGAAAAAAAGTTTGCACAAAAACGACATCTTCAAAATTTTCGCCAGTGTGTGGAGAAATATTGTGCAAAAAGGGGTATTCCAGAATTTTGTGGACCGTTCAAAAGTTTCCTGACAGAAAATTTTCGCGGATACGTCGAAATGTTTTAGAAGAGACTCTCTTCTAGTGTAAGAGGACTGACAAAATATTGCGTAAAAATTTTTCACTCTATCAAAAGCTTTTTCCGTATGCACTACAATGAGTGAACCGTAACACATCACAAGTACCCATAATTATTTCACTGATAGTTTTCAGAGCAATGGACGATGAAAATTTCAGGTTCTCAAAGCTGTTTCCTGTTTCCAGAAAGCGCAGCCTCAAGTCCTCAGTAAAGCTATGGCTGAGCGCAACTTTAATTAACACTAAAATTTTCTGTAATATTTTGGTCTAGTGTGAGATTCCGCGACTATTCAATATTTTGCACAAACATTTAAATCAATATTTTGGCAAAAACTTATCAGCGACTTTTTGCCAATGTGAGGGCCCCTGTAGGATTGGATAAGGGGGGAATTAGAAGTTTTTGTTGGAGCCCCAAAGCTCAGTTCCGTAAGTCCAAATAGGTCTGATAATCATGGTTTAATTGAGTTTTTGTTGTAAATTGGAAGTTGTGATTCAAGTAAGTGTGTAATAATCGGAATCTACGAGCAGTTTCTTAAGTAAATAGTAGATTTTTTTCACGTATTATATTTTAAAAGTCTCAAATGTTCCTACAATTCTGATCGGATATTCAGGTGGCTCTGGGAAGTATTTCTTGAAATTTTCCCTTTTCCTAAACATCTTTGGAAAACTGATCTCTCTAAATAGTCTTAGTACGCAATTTTGAATAATGATTTACTTTTTTTTTCTGCTTAAAGTAGATTATCCAATTTCTTAGATTTTCAGACCTTCAACTCATTGGTGAAAAGGGAGGAGAAAGGGGGGATCATCATATGACACCATCTTTCATCATATCCCTTCTGTAATGAGGTCTATATATGTAGGTACTCCAAGCAGGGTGACTTTCTTGCCAGGGCAAATCGAAATTAATTCCGTTGGTTGCTCGTGCTAAGACATGTTAAGAATAGTTACCCGCTTTGCTTAAACGATCTCCCTGCAATTTTAAGTCAAGTATAATAATTTATACTATAACTTTTCTAGCAAAATGGTCTGTTTATATTTGTGTATACATTATTGTTTATATTTGTATGTTAACAGCTTAGCTCATAATAGACCGAAATTTAAACTACATATTTAGGGCAGATGTATGGATGTTACAGCAACATTTTCGTCAAAATCGCAACTTTATCGAATCGATTTTTCACATTTTTTTCAAAAGCGGCTCCAACGATTTTAACAAATGGTCAAGTATTAGCGAGGTCTTATCCTCATTGGAATAGTTTGATAGGACTTAAATGTCGAATTTTGAAAATTTATTCATCTAAAGTAGCTTAAATTTTGTTTTGTTTTTAATAATTAACCATCTCCTTTTTTTATTAGTTATAAAAAATGGATAAATATAAATTATGAAAGAATGTGATAATTATCTTACGAAGATAAGAGGAAAAATCCTTTTTTTTTTTGTAGATTGAAAACCTGAAATATAATATAGACTTAGAATATAATA